>NW_009200160.1:23676-24195 GCF_000690835.1 Fulmarus glacialis | reverse complement strand
TGAGGACAAACTCATGGGTTGAGATAAAGACAGTTTAATAGAACAGAAAAGGGAAAATAATGATAATAATGATAGAATGTACAAAATGAGTGATGCACAACGCAATTGCTCACCACCCGCGCTGACCGATAACCAAGTAGCGATCGGTACTTCCTGGATCACGCCTACCATTCATGTACTGAGCATGACGTCACATGGTATGGAATACCCCGTTGGCCAGCTGGGCTGGCTGTCCTGATTATGTTCCCTCCCATCTTGTGTACCTAGCTCAGTCAGTAGGCATGGGAGCTGTCCTTGGAGTAGGAGGGTACTTAGCAACAACTGAAAACATCAGTGTGTTATCAACATTCTCCTCATACTAAATCCAAAACACAGCACTAGGAAGAAATTTAACCGTATCCCAGCCGAAACCAGGACAGTTTCTTACCTGTTTCTTACCTGTAATTTAGTGGTTGCATTTCAGCTTCTCTGTGCTCCTGTAACAAGACTGGAAGCCTTGTTCCCTGTGGCGGGGGGGCG
>NW_009200160.1:0-23645 GCF_000690835.1 Fulmarus glacialis | reverse complement strand
GCTAGCCTTTCTGCTGGTGGGGCAGAGGTAGCCATAATCTCTGTCCCGACGGACTGAACCAGCTGCAGGGTGTTGAGTGCTTGGCAAACCAGCTCTGTCTCGGGTAGCACGTGCAAATGAGGAGTCTGCTCCTGCGGCTGCTGACCTGGCCTGCCTGAAAGCACTGCCATGGGTGCTCCCTCTCTAGAGCACGTGTCCCAGCACGAGGAGGACATGGGACATTGTGCTTGGTTGTTCTCATGTCCTCACCTGAGACAGACTGAAACAGAGCACAGTTACAGGAATGGATATGATAGGGAAACCTGCCAGAGAGGGAGAGGCTGAAGGGGCTCAGTGTGGGAATTTATCCAGGAGAAGAAGAGGGGAATAACTACATCTTAGTCTGCAATTACCCGCATGAACATCCACTGTCATTCTGGTGGGCCCAGGGCTGACTGTCAAGCCAGACAGATGAGGAGTTTATGCCCTTTACTGTTTAAAGAGAGAAAATCTGCTTGGGAGAGCTCATACTCACTGTCACATGGGGCAGATTTGCTGTTCTGGGTAAAGTCTTGGTCCCCTGTACCTTTGATATTGAGGAAATTACAAACTTCTCTGTTGTTTGCTGGATAAAGGGTTGTTCCTTTGCCTGTATGGGGAAGAGACATGTCAGAGCCTGCTGCAGAGCACCTCTGAGATAAGGCAGCTCTTGTACTTTTCTTCAAGTGGAGGGGTGCTCAGGTGTAGAGTTTCTTTTCCTCAGTGTGAGTGCAAGTGAGCTACCCTCTGACTTGAATGCCCACCTCTCTCCTTTGGGAGCAGCTCTCTCCATCCCAGTGCCCTCTCCCTTGTAACTGGCATGTCTTGGAAGGAAGGGTTGCTGCAGAGCTTACGCTTCGTTAGGAATGATGGAGACCAGGTGGTTGTGCTGCTGATTAAACCTGGGAACAGTCTGCTGGGGCTGGATTTGTCTCAGCACAGGGAGGGCACCCATCCTCCACACAGTGCTGTGGATCCAGTCACCTGCAGTTTGGTCGCTCTGTGGCAGCAGAATCTGGTGTCACTCCCATCCTTGCTGGGATGGAGAAAGACAGAGTATGGACTCAGCAATGCTGTGGGGCTGAGGTGGTTTGCATCTGGACACATCACCCTTTGGCAGTGTGGGAGCAGCTTTGCTATCCAGTCACCTGAGTGCCGGCTTAGTTGGTCAAGGGGCTTTGAAAAGGGGTGGGAGCACCTAGGGTTACAGCATGGGGTTTGGACCTCACAACTGCATCCCTGCTGCTGCTTCTCTGGTGCCCTGGCCCGCGAGCTGGGCCATGGGGAGTGAGCTCCTGTTTCTGCTCTGGTCTGTAGCAGGGCTTCTCCTTCTGCATGGCCCAGGGCATGCAGCACGTGGGCTGTGGAGCAAGCACCACGCTGCTGCTCTGCATCTCTGAACTGTCCTGTTGTGCGTGTGTAGGGCTCAGCATAGGGAGGCTACAGGCAGGGCCTGTAGCAGCAACTCCAGGCTAATACTATGTGTCAGCCTGCTTTGTCCCCAGCCTTGCTGGTATGAGTGTGTGGAGAAGGCCTCAAGATGAGATCTTGTACAGTGAGGAGGGGGCCGTGAGTATAATCTGCAACAAGGTGTCATGTATACAGACTTCTTCTGCAGGGACTCTCCTTCATGGCCTGGAGAGGGCTGCTGGAGAGTATCTGGGTGCTGTACTCTGTCCCTTAAAAGGATAGGGATAGTGAGCCCAATCCTGGATCTCTCTACATAAAGGCCCTACTGGGGCAAGTGGAGATACTTTCCCTTTTCATATGGGGCTGGACAACCCACGAAGCTCCTGCAGGAAAGCTGCTGTGATGCTGCAGGAGAGATTCTTGGGGTGATGGGGATACCTTGTACTAAACGTCATGCTTCTTACCCTGGCTCCCCATGGGCACAGCTAGCCTCTGCTCCCCTGGCTGCGTCCCCTCCTGTGGGCCCTGTCTGCCACGTGGCCCTGTGCAACCCAAGTGGTGACACGACGATCCCAGGTGCAGGGTGGCAGACTGTAGGCAGGGCTTGTAGGGGTGCACCCAGCACTGGGCTGACGGAGGCTGTCTCGGGCTCTCCCCCGCAGGAATCGCATGCATTGCACTGACGTTTGTGGATGAGCACGGCAGCCCCACGTCGCTGCCCCATGGGGAGAGGCCTGACCCTGTGAAGCTGCCTTCCTCCTCGCACATCATGGGCCTGCTGCAGGACGCCGACTTCGAAAGCCTCACTGCGGTCAGCAGGCACCAGCCGGAGCCCAGCACCCTGCATTCAGGTAGGGAGGGAAACAGGCCACAAGCTGCCGGTTCCACGCTGCCTCCGTATCCCCTGGGTCACCTAGGAGGGCTGGTGAATGTGGCGGTGCAGAGCCATGCAGGCCTGCCCTTTTCCCACAGAGCCCTGCGTGCTGGTGCGCCTGGATATCTGGGAGAAGGGCAACATCAGCTTGCTGCAGCTGTCAGAGAAGCTGCGCGGGGCCCTGCGCCATGCTCTCTGCGATGCCGTCATGGAGTTCCTCGTGCTGCCAGCCCCGCTCTGTGTGGAAGCCGCCTGCCCCCTGGGTGCCGCGGATCTGGAGGAGCTGAGCTCTGCGGGTAAGAGCTCCCCAGCCTGCGGGGACGGCCACCCCGAGCCCCAGCCAGCCTCACTCCTCCTGCCTGGCCTGCGGGAGCTTGGCTGTGCTGGGGGAACTGGGGCTGTGGGGAGTGGGAGGGAGGAAGCCGTTCTCCCCTCTGCAAACTGTGCTTTGTGATGTCTCAGGGAAGAAGCATTATAGAAATTAGGGTTGGAAGAGATCTTTAAAGGTCTGTCTGCTCCCCAAGATTGAATCTACTTTGCTGGGTGTTGCTGAGGGCTCTCTCTCTTCTCTCCACCCAGGCTCTGGCCAATCACAGTGAGGTACTTGGGGACACCAGCAGTGTCGCAGTGGGAGGCTCTGGAGAATCTGATTTGCTCTGTCTCCACAGGAGGCCTAAGGAGGACCATGTCAGAGACCAAGGGCTTGGCCCTGGCCACTGGTGGGGCCGGCAGGAGCTGTCCTCCACCCTTGCACTTCACCTCTGCCCCTTCGTCCAGCTCCGGGGAGCCAGTGACACCCACGAGCAAGCTGGGACGCCGCAGCTTCTGGGACATGCTGGTAACGTTGTTGAGGGACCAGTGGGCCTGTAAGTCCTCATGGTGTGTCAGGCCAGGAGGAACAGAGAGGAGGGATCTGGCTGGGGTTGGGAGGCTGGGCTGATAGCGGGGACTTTGAGATCAGGGCGCTAGATGGGCTGTGCGTGTGTACAGCCTTAATTCACCCCCTTCTCCCTAGAGCAAGGCAGAGTCCTCAGAGCTGGGCAGCCCCAAGACTACTGACGACATTGTGCTAGAGAGACCAGAAGAGACTCGCACAAGGCGGCGGCACAAGACTGAGAGCGTCAAGCAGCATCTGAGCCAGGATCGGGCCACAGCCACAGCTGAACTGGAACAGGCACAGAGGCAAGCACAGCCTGCAGGCTGGGCAGCTGGGGTGTTGTTCCCCTCCGTCTGCTGTACAGCGCTCTGCAGCCTGAGATGCTGCTGGCTTCCACACACAAAGCCTTGATCCTTATTGCTGGAGTGCTGCTGGGAGCACTGCTGGTTCTCCCTGCCAGAGATCCCTTCCCTGCATTGTGGGGCCCTGCACAACACCTGATACTCCTATGGCTACTGACCCAGAGGGACCAAGCTCAAGGGCTGTAACAACCCAAAAAGGGGGCTGCCCAGGCTCTGCTCTGAAGCTGGGTGGGGACAGACCATTGCACCTTTGTGGCTTTGTTGCTGTTGACTTTGATCTGGTATAACTGTGCTTCCCTTTCCTCTTCCCAGGCGCCGAGCCTGCCAGTTGGAAGAAGGGGATGTAGGTACCATGCACCCACTCTTCAGTCAAACCTGCCAGCAGTGGATGGCATTCATGAACCACCTGGGTATGTATCTCAGGTCCCAGCTCCTCCAGATGGGCTGGGGATGGGCCTTTCTCCCCGGAGCTCCAAGGACAAGTCCTTATATGTCACCAAGCCATCCACCTTCATCCCTTGCTGCTCTCTACCTAGTTACACACCCCATCTCTCCCCAGACCTCACCAGAGTCTCATTGGTCTCAGGGCCAGCATCAGCACTAGAAAGCTGTGGCAGGAGTCTGGGCATGTATCTCTGTGCACCTGAACACATCTGCTAAGGCCTGTGGCTGCGTCTGCCATGGTCCAAGTTCAGGGCTTGCAGTAGTGAAGGAGCTCCCAGATGTAGCAGGGAGGGAGGATCTGAGCCTCTGCAACATGCTCTGGGTCTGTGAAGATGTGTGGAAGACCCCCACTCTTGCAGGGAGGGAGAGGAGGAGGGATGCCCTTCATATGGCGGGATTTGGGTCTGTGTGGCTGCCCTCTTGCTGCTTTCCGGATACCTCTCACTTCAGTGTTTGTACATCATCTCACACCTCCTCCTGGCAAGGTAAAGCTGTCTTCCTCCTCTGATGAGGAGTAAACCAGGGAAGAAGGAATAAGTGGGGGAATGAAGTGCCCTGCTCAGGACATGCAGGGAGTTTGGTCCAGGTCCCACTTCAGGGCAGAGCCTGAAACCAGGGGTAATTTCAGCTTTTGTTTGCTCCTCCTCCATATAAGGTCCTTGTTTTCCAGCTCTGCCTGCCCCAGTCCCTGGCAAGGCAGGAACTTGGCCTGCTCTGGGCAGCAGGCCTGCAGCAGGGCTCCCTTAGCCCTCTCCGCTGCCCAGGTGGGCAGGGCTTGGCTCTGGGGCAGCTTGGCGCCTTGTCCTACAGTACTTCTTCCATGCAGGGTGCCCATCGGTGCAGCAGTGCTCAGTGGAGATTGTGTCCCGTTTCCTCCTGTCCTCCATCCTGGTGGAAGTGGTGAGCCTGGTCACTGCCCTGGCAAGTGACACCACTGTCAAGGTGTTTGAGCAGATCTGGTGAGTTATGCTGTTTTTGTAGGGAGCTGTTTGGCACCAGCAAATGCTGATCAGCTGTGCCAGCCTCTACTCCTGTGGCTCTACTTGTCAGCCACCTCTGGTGCTCTTCTTTGCAGCTACCATCGGGGCACCGCCTTCCTGCCCTATAAGCCTGGCCAGAGTGCCAGCCCTCGCCCTGCAGCCGTCAGACACTTCATCCTGCTGGGACGCAACTTCCAGCAGTGGCGTTGCAGCACAGAACAGGGTGAGTGCGCAGCCAGGGTCCACAGGACTCTGTGCTGGGGGCTCTTGGGGTGGGAGATGTATGGCCAGGGTTCCCCTCTTTGCTGGGACAGACTGCTTGTGCCCGGAGGTGGGCAGTGGGTTGTCTGTTTCCTGAGACCTTGTTCTCAAATTTGCTTGTAACTGCTTATTTCAAGATGAGCTGAGCAGTACTGTGGCACAACATCCTGTCGTGCCACCTTAATGGGATGTGGGATGTAAGAGCGGGATGAATTTGTCTGAGGGTCATAACTCTGGCTTCTTTCAGCTCACAAAGGGCTCCAGCGCTTCGAGGCTATGGAATTCAGCTCAGCAGAGAGAGGCTCTGACCTGGCACCTCGGCAAAGGTTCCTTTTCATGGAGATCATTGACAAAAAGGTAGCAATGATGCCTGTGTGATGTTGTCTCCTGAAAGCCAAGCTGTTCCCAACTGGCCCAGGGCTAGAAAGAGGAGAGGAAGAGTGCCTCTGCAGGCCACCAACCTTCCCCAGGCAGGAGCCCTCCAAAGCAGCTGTGCAGGATGTCTCTGCTCGTGCTGCAAGCAGAGCTGGGGGTTCCCTGCAGCACTGTGGGGAGCACTGGGGGCAGCAGCCCTCGCTGTCTCTGACTTTCGCTGCCCCACTGTGGACTATAATTGCCCTTTCCCTCCTCACAACAAGGTCCACATCAGGCTGGGCACTTGTGCTGCCAGTGCAAGTATCTCCACCACTGCTGTGGCTGTTAACAGGGGGGCTGTGAATGAGCTCTCCCTGTCCCAGCCTTGCTATTTGAAACTGGCTGGAGCTGCAGCAAGTACCACCCAGAGCACCTGGGGTAGCCTGTATCACCATGCAGGGCCTCTCTGAGCAGGCCCCTCAGCCTTCCTCCCCCTCCTCTCTCTCCAGCTGATGCTCTATACCTACAACTGGTCCCCAGACCTGGGAGCCAACTTGAACTGCTCGCTTACTCGCCTGCTGCAGTGGCAGAATGCCCGGTCCCACATTGTGCACTGCCTGCTCAGCCAGAAGCTGGGACTCTTCCACCACCACTGCTTCATGGACACACCATGGCATGAGGACAGTAAGCAGGTAGGGCACCCTGCCGGGCAGGGCAGTCCTTTCCTCTTCAGGAGGGGCCTTGGCAGCTTGAGGGTCTGATGAAGGTTGCAGGCACTTCTGTGCTTTTTGTGTGCCAGTTGGCAAGGCATCCCTAGGTGCTCACCTGTCCAACTGTGGCTGTGTCCAGCCAGGCTGTTGCTGTCTGCTCTTGGAGACAGCCAGAAGTGGAAAGGGAAGCAGGTTCTGCTTTGGTAGTACTTATCTGTGACTAGATTATTTAGGGTGGAGGAGGCTGGGGAATGGGCTTCCCACTGCACATTGGGGCCATGCTAGGCTAACGCCTGCTCTCCTTGGGACTGGTGATGGAGAAGGCCAACAGATATGTCTACAGACGGCCAAAACTGGGTTTACTCTGTTCTTGTGGGTCCTTTCTCCAAGGCTGGCAGTAAGGAGGCTTTCATGGCTGTGTCTGCTTGCTTAGGAGCCAAATCCTTTCCTGAACTCCACTTTGGAGGTGGATGCGCTGATACGGAGCTCCAGCCCCCCACCTAGCAAGGAACAAGGCCGGCTGAGCAGCTCTGCCCGCAGCCTACCATCTCTGCACTTCCATCCTGATGTGGTGCCCTTTGACGAAGCTCTGCGAGATGTTACCACTGTCAAGCGCATACCCCATGGGCCTGAGTTGGGACCTTTTGACCCCGTGTCTCGGCATGGGGCCCAGTTCCTGGAAATCAAGAGCATGGAGAGGAAAGGTAAAGCAAGGGGCTTGATGTCACAGGAGCCTGCCTAATCATCTTGCTCCTGGAAAAGAAGCTCAGAAAGAGCAGAACAAGCGTTCTGGTAGAGGGGACAGTTTTCAGCTGCTCCTGCCAGGGTGCTGTGAGGGGATGGGTTATGGCCTGAGTAGGGTGGGAGTTAAGGGGAGTGGCAATACTTGGGGCTGTGGCTTGATACTCTTGTGGCTGCTCTCTTTCCACCAGAACTGGAGAAGCAGATGAAGATTGAGAATCTCTTTGTTACCTGGCAGCAGCGATCAGCACAGTCCAACATGCCTATCAGTGTGAGTGCAGCCCAGGCGGGCAGGCGGCAGGCTGGGTCTTCTTACAGCACACTGGGAGCACCAGCTTGCCTATGGCAAAGGGGAGCACTGGAGCTCAGAGCAGGGTGTATGTAGGGGATGGTGTTTGGCAGTGGAGCAGTGCTCTCCACTTGAACTTCTGGGGTTGCTGGGCTCTAGCACCAGACTTGGGAATGGGGCCTTGCTCCCCAGCACTGGAAAGGCTGTAGAGCTGGGGGGTTCCCTCTAGAGTTTGATCCCCATTTGAACAGCAGCACAGTGTTGCAACAGCTTGTTCCCAGGCTTGACGAGGGATGTGTGCTGTAACTGTGTTCCTCTTGTGTTGTGCTGTGCAGCTGGCAGACCTGGAGACCCTGAAGCAGTCCTCACGCCTGGTTCACTACTGTGCTACCCCCTTGCTCTTTGACCCGGCGTTCCGGCAGCAGATCCAGACTGACCAGCAGGGCAAAGTAGAGGGGAAGGTCAGTGTCAGCAGGTGCCAGTAGGGTTGGGCTTTGTGCACGGAGACAAAGGATGGCTTTGCAATCTTTTCCCAAGACAGGGCTGCTCTGAGCTCACCCCTGCATTACGAATTTGCACCCTGTGAGATGGAGAGTGAGAAAATCCTTGGGTCCTCAAAGCCTTTCTCCTGCAACCACACCATCCCTGAGGAAGACTTGACTTCGGTTTTCTACCCAGGGAATTCAGGACTGAATCTAGCAAAGCCATCAGAGAGTGCTGGTACTGATCAGTCTGGTACTGATCTGTTGAGGAAGCAAAACTTCACTTTATGCATTCAGCAGCCAGACCTGGTAAACCTTGCCTGGACCCAGCAAATAGCTGGAACAATTGAAAGCAAACCAGCTGGATCCTGAGCAAGTTGCAACCTGACAGACTCTAACCAGTGCAGATCCTGCACCAGCTGTTTACGGTCTGTATATGTGTCAGAAGGGAAGAATAGGCTTTTGTAATTCATCTAAATGTCAAAAGGATTCTGACAGGGTCTTTAAATGTGGTTGCTACAGAAATTGAGCACTCACAAGAGAAAGGAAAAGTATCATCACAGAATGAAAACTTCACTTTTTTTTTCAGAACAGAGCAAAATGAAAATTGGTTATTCAGTTTGAAGAGCCTGGCAGCAGGCATTTCAAGGATGTGTATTGGGTTCTGTATATCCAGATCATTTATCGCAGTATGTATGAGATGCCAAGCTTTGCAGTGCTGTGTGGCTGTTCAGATTGGTCAGAACGGAAAAAGACTGGAAGGAACTCGAGAGGGATCTGAGTAGCCTGTGAAATGAGAGGTATTGTGGGAGCTGGGACCTGGTTCCCAGTAAAACAGAGCACAACGTGGAGAGAAATTTGAACTCCTGTATTGTACACTAACTGCAGAGCCTGTACAGAGCAGACAGCTCAGTGGATTTCTTCAATTCATGAACAGTTGCATACAAAAGGCAAACTGTTTAGAGTACATCAGAAAGGGGTGTTAGTATTATGGGTAATATTCCAATACGTTTCTAAAATACTAGTGTATTAATGTCTTCATCTGGACAGTAAGCGTGAGACCAAGCATCTTGTGGCAAAGGCCCTGAACTAGAGAGAGACTCAGAGAAGGTCAGAGAGTAGCCGGAGAGACCCCAGGTAAAGAGACAGCTCTTGGGGTCGGTGAATGAAAGGGCAGATAGAAATATGTAAAAGAGCCACAGGCTGGAAGTAGAGAGATCAAGAAAAGAAACCTCAGTCTCTCACAGCACAAGGACAAGGATTGTTCAAGACACCAAAAGGAGAACTGAAAATGGTTAAAAGGAAACACTATTCCTGTTCAGTGCTACTGAACTACTAGTAAATCCTGAGAAGTCAGCAGGATTCATAAGGGGATTGGACGCTTACCATGGCAGTAGGAGCTGAAGTTCTGTTAAGCACTACGTGGACCAGTTGTGAGCCACCAAAACTTTGGGGAAGCCATTCTGTGGGGGCAGATGTGAATTATCCCCTTCTGCCAGAGCACCTTTTCCTGCAGTCTATTGAAGTGCTGTTAGGTCAGTCCATGGCTGAATAAAATTTGGATCTTGTGTTTCGGCACATGCACTGGGACAGTATTTGAGGAACTAGCTGTTAGTGCTCTATGGCAGAGGGAGATCTGCCCTCCGCTCAACCACAGCAGCTAGTGGTGTCCCAGCAAGTGTCACCTGCTGGGGCCAGACACAGCAGGTCTCCTTAGGAAATTATTTTCTCTTCCAGAAGCGCCACCGCTCAAATGACTCTACAGCTTCAGGGAGGGACCGCAGCCACAGCTGTGACTCGGCGGAAGCAGTGCCCTGCAAGGTGAAGGAGGAGCCCTGGCTGCAGGAGATGTGCAATGCCTTCTTGCAGCAATACATCCAGTACCTGCAGAGCATGGGCTTCATTCTGGTCCAGGTGCGGCCACCCTCACCCACCACTCGCAGGTCAGTGATGTTCTGGGAACCCTATTGTTGGAGAAGGGCCAACACACTGAGTTACGCCCTGGTTTGATACAACAGGAGACATTGGCTCCCCTGCTCAAGGCTCTCTCTGCTGTTATTTCCAGTAGCACAAGTCGGATCCGAGCTCTGGCAGCAATGGGTGTGGAGGGAAGAGGGTCCTTTTCCTACACAAAGCCAAAAGCAGAGGGGAGTCCAAAGGTGAGTGCATGTCTGTTAGAGGGGTGGAACTGGGATGGAAGTCAGGCTGTGGAGGAGGGCAGTTTTCCTGGTTGGCTTTTGAATCGGTTTCAGACAGAAAGGATGTGAGAGGGCAGGGAAAGCACCGAAGCAAAAAAACAAGAGAGTTGTCTAGATCAGCACCATCTTTGGGATGTTGGGTCAGATGAGACCTCCTTGCCCTTCTGCATGTCTTCCTGCAGCCCCTTCCTGGGACTGGGTGGAACCAGGGCAAATCTCAAAGGATGGCAACAACTTGGAGGGGGCTCAGAAGAGGAACAGGGCAATTTGGGGCCAAAGGCAGCTGTCTCTGGGTGTGATTCTGGAGGTTTACCTGTCAGAGAAGCCTCAGCATCTATGCTGAAGGGCAGTTCTGGGGCAGAAGGATCTTTAGTTAAAGTGAGATGAATGCTGAAGTTGAAGAGATCAGAGAAGATAAACCCAGAATGGCTCTACTGCAAGAGCAGGCTGAGCAGACTGAGACTCTTCATTTCTAAAGAAGTGGCCACTAGGGAGGGACAGGACAGAGCTCTACCAAATCACAGCCAGCCTGGAAAGGGATTGACTCCTTACTGTCTTATTTGATACAACAGCTAGACACCATCAAATGAAAGTTTTGGGAGCCAGTTTCAAAGCAAAAGGGAGTGTTTCTTTGTGCAGCAGGTAATCGTGGTCTTTATCAAAAGGTTTTGTGAACACTCAGAGTTTATGCGGGTTTTGTGAACACAGGAGCTTACAAGAGGGAATAGGTAAGTACCTGAAAGAGGAATACATCTGAGTGGCTGGATAGGCAGAAACCATCTGTGGCTCATGAAATCACCCAGGGATGATGGGAGCACATAGCATTTGCTCACCCTTTTCTGACACTTTCTTGGCACCTACCTTTAGCTGATGTTGGTACAGGATTGTGGGCAAGACAACACCTTGCAGTTAAAACAAGAAGAGAGCAATCCACTGGAACAACTTAACAGGGGGCAAGTGAATTTGCTGGCAGCTAAGCTCTGAGTCCAAACTGGATGCCTTTGATAGCTGCTGTGTCAGGCAGATGTGATGGTCTGGAGAGTGCTCAGCAGGGAGATGTGGGAGCAAGGTTTTGTGGGCAGCATCACCCCTCAGCTCACAGTGTCCTTAACTCTAGAGACACCTTGTCCTGAGTAAGCAGGAGGCAAAGGGAGCAGTGTGCCTTGTGTGCTCTCTTGAAGGCTGTTTATTCGGTTTGTTGGAATTCTTTTCACAGTCAGCTCTGGCATGTCTGCTCTCCTCCCTCCAGTGAGGGTGCTCGGTTGATGAGGCTCCTCTATTTCCACATCTGCCACAGAGCCTTGTGGAAGCCTTGCACTCTGTTGTGCAGGCTGCTCTCCTGTGCCAGAGAGGCTCTCCAGCTTTGTCCTTCTCTTCCCAGAGCACAAGCCCTGCTGTTGCCACCTATCATCTACAGAGAGCTCTTCCGGGTGGGATTGTGCTGATGGAGCTGGCCTTTCAGGTAAGAAAGAACAAGAAACAAAGTACGATTTCTGGGAGTTCAGGGACAGTCTTCAGAGGTGACACAGTGAGTGATGAGGAGGAGTGCAGCAGGGACATGTGATGCTTCCTTTCTTGCCCTGCCTCTTCCATGGTCCTGCAGGGCTGTGGATCATCTGGGGATGATTCTGCAAGGCTCAGAGCAGTAAGAGTTGCCTGGAGGGGGGCTAATAAAAGATGCAAGGGCTCAGCACCAGGTAGAGGGCTCTGTGCTCAGCCATGTGTTGGCTGGGCCAACTTGGTTCAGACAGGAGGGGAGACAAAACACGGAGCAAGTGTGTCTGGGACCCAGCCCAGAGAGTGAAGCATGGGGACTGTTCTCCTTCCATGGAGAGGCTCAAGGTCTGTGCTGTGCTCATGTGCTCTCTCCTCCAGGGCTATTACTTCTGTGTGAAGCAGTACGCGCTGGAGTGTTCACGGATCCCCATGGGCCAGTCTGTGAACTCCCAGGTAATGGCTTTGCAGGCAGAGCCGGTGCTCCTCAGGGTCAGGGGCTGCTTCAGGAGAGGCAGCGATCTCTGGGATGGAGTGGGCATTTCAGGTGCAGCAAGTTCTGGAGAGCTCTGCTCCCTCCTCCTGGAAAAGCAGAACCACACAGAGCCTTTTGCAGCCACGTGCCCTCCATGGCCTGCTGCTTGGGCAGATCTGGAGTGCAGTGAAAGGGGATGGGAAGTTTGGCAAGAGGATGACTCTTATCCTAGCTTGGGGAGCAAGATAGAGCAGGCTGGGGAGGAATAGGAGCAATTCTGGCAAAGATGACTGCTCCAGGGAAAGTCAGTGCATGGAAAGCCAGCAGCTTTCTGCTTCCCTTGGATCAAAAGGGAAGTGGAATGGGAACAGGGATCTGTGAACATGGATGGCTGCCCTTTGCTGGAGGAGATCACTTTCTGCACCGTGAGCCCTGGTTCTTGATACCTCTGTGCCTTGCTCTACAGCACCATGGGGTTGCCTGCTCCCTTCTCTTTTGGTGTGTCAGGGTATCTTCTGCCTGTCCCCAGGGCACTGGGGTAGCTGTCTAGAGGCTGGCCAACCCCAGCCTGTCTGAGGCAGGAGGCATGCATGACCATACTGTCCTTTCCAAGGTGGCTCTGTAGCAAGGCTGCATCTTATATATGCCAAGAGTGGCCCTCCTAAGCTTAGAGCCTGCCAGGGCCTTGCCTGACGGTTTGCCAAGCCTTTCCTGGGAAGCCCGCATGTGCACAGGGCAGGGTTACCAGGCTGCAGCTGGCATTGCAGGGAACATCCAGGCTTTCTTTGGCTGACTTGAAAAAAGACTTTGCCTGGTTTTACAGTGGGAGGGGATGGTCCTGGGAGCAGCGGGCAAGAGGGCGTGGGGCTTGCTGCAGGGGACTGGCCAACCTTCCCGCGTGCTGGGACTAGCCCAGAATTCCCCCAGATGGGACAGTTGGGCTCCTCTGCCCCTTCTCTTCCCTTGTTCCACCCTGGGCCTGTGCAGGACAGGCTGGATGCAGGAACAGGGCTGGGCGGTGCCTTGTCCCTCTTCCCACTGGCTGTGCATCTCTCTCCATCAGGGCACTCTTACAGCCAGAGCTCGCAGCAAGAGCTGCATGGGACCCAGCTCCGTCTCTGAGTCTGCGGTACGTCCTCTCCTCCCACCGCCATGCTGGGCACGGCAGGACCTCCCAGTGCAGGGCTGAACCTCCCACTGGCTGTGCTTCCACTCTTCCTGCCCCAGTGCCCGGCTGCGGGAGCTGCCTCTTGCCTCCTGTGCCAGTGCCTTCGGTGGCAGTACATACCACAGTGGGCAGCACAGCTTGGGAGGAGGGTGGGGTGGGCCCCAGGTGCTGGCATGGGGGCAGCGCCTTGTGTTTCTTGCTCTTTGCCTTTCCTGGGGCAGAGCTATAAGCTCCTCTCTGGGCTCGTCCTGGCTGTGCGGGTTGCCCTGTGGCTCATGGCAGCAGCAACGCGGGTGGTGCAGAGAGCGAGGGCAGCCTGTTCTCATGCCAATGCCTCCTGCCTGCTGGTTTTCCCTGCTTGCCCCTTCTTAAACCAAGGGATTATGGTGTCGTCAACTGCCCAAAGGCGTCAGAGAGCCAAAAGACATTAAAACTGTGGGCTCCTGGCATGAGGGCAAGGCTGAGGCCTTCACCAACGCTGTCCCCTGGCACAGTGGCTGCAGTTGTGGTGGGGGCAGGACAATGGGCGTGTGTGTGAAGGCTGGTGCTGCCCCGATGAAGGACTGGCACACTGGGCAGGTGTGGTGGCAGTGTGCCGGAGGGGCCCTCCCTTTGGGCACACCAGCCACCACTGGATCTGGCTTCCCAGCAGCCAGCCTGGGTCCCTGTTAGTTACTGAGCACAGGGCATTAGCAGCTCTGCTGTTTCCCATCTCTGGGTCCAACCACTCCCCACCGGCCCCTGTGCTGCCCCTGCTCTCAGGGGACATTCAGAAAGTCAGTTTTTGCCTGTAGATCCAGAATTTGCTGGGGCACCAGCCCTGGTGTGTCCGGTACCCATTCAGGGACTAGGCAGCGCAAAGCAGCGCTCAGCTGAAAGGAAGCTTTGTCCTCCTTCACAGCCACATGGCGTTGAGCTCAAGGGGGGATGAACCTCATGCCAAAAGGGAGGCAGTGCTGATCAGTCTGTGCTGCTGCTGGAGACCAGGAGTGGGGTAAAGTGTGGAAGGAGCCACCAAGCTGGATCCCTTGGGGCCGGGCCTGCAGCTCTGCTATTTGCACTGTGCACACAGCTTCTCGGCTGCATCCTGCTCTGGTGTCGGGGCAGGGGTGGCTGCACCGGCTCTGCCATGCCTTGCCATCAGCAGGGCTTTGCAGGAGGGTGTGAGGTGCCTGATAACATTCCTGTCTTGACTCCCTGTCTCTCTGCAGCTTTCTATGCTTTTCACAGAGGAGTGTGACAAAGTGCGGGACCTCATGCACGTGCATTCATTCAGCTACGACTTCCACTTGCGTATAGTCCACCAGTATCTGCTGGGTTCCCACATGACTCTCCGCCAGGGCTACCATCTCACCAGCTTCCTGGAGGATTTCATTGCCCACCACCCTGACATCCCCAAATTTGGCCGCAACCACGTTTTCCAAGGTGTGTAGCTCAACACGTGATCAGTCTAGGGTTGATCGCCAGCCTATAACTTGGCAAAAGGTTTCCAAGTGCGTTACAAATAAACCTGACCTTCGGAGTATGCAGGGAGGTGACAGGGAGAGGGGCCCAGCTCCAGGGGAAGTCCTTGCTGCCCTGTTGTGGAAGGGAGGTGGGTTGCGCTAGAGCTCTGTCTCCCAGGGTAGTTCGTAGGACACTGCTCTGCCCAGGTAAGAGGCACTGAGCATCTCCTGTGATAGCAATGTGTCCTCTTCCACTAGGCATGCTGGCCCTGCCCACCAACATGATCACTGCGCACCAGCTGTACAACTACATTGCTGACCATGCCAACACCTACCACATGAAACCCCTACGCATGGCCCGTCCGGCCACGGGCAGTGACAACAAGAAGGGGACACCGGGCACAGAGCAGAACGAATATGCACTGGTCTCTATTTGGAACAGGTGAGTGCATCTGCTGCAAGTTCCTGGAGCTGCTGGAGATTGGTGGGCACCCCCCAGTCCTTGGGGACACTGCCCCAAGGTGCCAGCAAAGCTAACTGTTCTACGTGGTGCCAGGCAGCAGTTCTGCCCAGCTTTTCTGAGATGGCCAACAGGAGTGCTGTGCAGGTGTGTCCATGCATTTGACATTTCACATAGCACTTCCGAGGAGTCCTGCTGTGTCAGATGCCTCATTCCCAATAGTTCTGTTATGACCAAGAACTCTGGGGGAACAAAGTGAGGTCCCCTTCATACTGATGTGCTTTTACTCCCAGCTCGGGCTCTTACAAGGACTCTGAAGGTCTGCGTCATCATGATGACTTCGATGTGTCCCTCCTGGTGTGTCACAGTGCAGCACCGTTTGAGGAGCAGAGTGAGGCAGAGAGACGTATGCTCCGGTGAGCACGTGGGGGGCCAGAGACATGACACCAAAGCTTCCTGGCTGGGGAGGAGGGCTTTGGGAGTGACTGGCTCTGTCTGGGACATCACCGGCAGGTTTGGTGCTGTCTGGGGAGGATCGTTGCAGGGAACTGGGCAGTGGGGTATCTGTCCTTGCCTGGGCAGAGAAGCACGCTTACTGGCAGGGACAGAGGTCCCCATGATTCGTTTGCAGACCAGCTGAGAAGGGAGCAGCCCTTCCCCAGGTCATAAGTGTCTCCTTGCTCTCAGCTTGCGTTTCTACGTCATCATGACTAGCCAGCGGGAGCTCTTCCCCCGGCTCACAGCCGATATGCGACGCTTCAAGAAGCTGCCGCGCTTGCAGCGGGAAGTGCTGGAGCCTGTGGTGGGCCGGGCGGCGTGGGAGGCAGCGGAGCCGGAGACAAGCCTGGGGCGGCAGCAGCCAGCAGAGCGGGAGCTGTGGCAGGACGTGGAGGACAGCAGCGAGTTCTACGCAGGGGGCACGCAAGTCAAACTGGGGCCTGGGCTCTTATATACGTCACCGATCTTCACCTTGCTGGCCTCTGAGGTGGCCTCAGCCCAGAAGCAGCTCAGCAGCATGGTGCAGCTGGCCAAGTGCCACTGCCGCAGGGACAACCTCTGGAAGCGCCTCTTCCTCCTGGAACCTCTGGCTTCTGACAAGCTGAAGCTGGGCAAGCTCTCGCTGGTGGAGCTGGAGGAGCTGCTCGATGCCGTGCATGGGAAATCCATTGCTGATGTCGACCCCCAGCTGGTGAGCAGCAGGGATGGAGTCACGGTGCACAGCAGCTGCTGTTCTGCTCTGGGGAGGGAGTGGGGTGCCGGGTGAAGGGCCTGCAGGGCACATTTCTTCCTGCTTGGTGGGAAGATAGAGGCAGGAACGTAGCTCCTAGCTGGCAGGGGAAGGGGGAGGCTGCATAGACTGCATCTATGGAGGGTGGATAGCTCTGGGTTAGCGCTTCTCAGTGGGCTGTGATGGATGCATCTGATTTGGGGTCTGAAGGCTGCTGTAGCATTACGGCTGCTGTGCCATGGCTAGAGGGAGGCTGAAATCAGCCCTTTTCCACGCCCACAGGGATGCTTCCTCACCATGACAGTCTCCTGGTATCAGAGCCTCATCAAAGTGCTGTTGAGCCGCTTTCCCCAGAGCTGTCGGCACTTCCACAACGCTGAAACTGGAACCCAGTACCTGGTAAGTCCCAGCCCATCACCCACCTGCAGCCTCTCTCCCCCGTCCAGGGCCCCTGCCTGCTGTGGCTTCTCACAGTGTGAGCCTGGCATGTGCTGTCAGGACAATGTGGGCACTGTCATGATGTTGCTCTACACTCTGCTACTGGTGCAGTGTGAGGTGTGTGCTCCTGTGGTGCAGCAAGTGCCTGTTTGTCTGCCCCCAGGCAGGCAGGACACTCTTCACACCCAGAGCCTCATGCCATAGCCCTATGGTTTGGCAGTGTCACCTGTGAGCCAGGCAGACTTGCACTTTCACGTCTCTGTCATGCCACTCATCCTGCATGTCAGCACATTCCTGGGTGGGTGTTGTTCATATCCCTGTCCTGGGGTTTGTGCTGTCTCCTTTGCAATGTGTGCTGTGGCTCTCTTGACAGGTTGTGCTCAACCAGAAGTTCACAGATTGCTTCGTTCTTGTGTTTCTTGATTCCCATTCAGGAAAGACGGTAAGAACTTGGGTACGTAAGAGCAGCTTTATTGGGTCAGGCCAGGAGTCTGTCTAGATTCATCCAGCAGTTGCGAAGGGCAGGTGCCCATGGGGAGAATAAGAGCAAGTCAAGATGCGTGTTAACACCTTTCCCAGTTACTGTCCCAACATCTGACAAACTGTGGCCCAGGCCTGTCCTGAGCTAGAGGTGGCCTTTGCATTTATTTAACAGCCCTCCGCAGCTTTATTTCCTTTGGTTAATTTGTGGCATCCATGATTTCCCCTGACTTGCTGCTCCATGATGCAATTACAGCCTAGGTGAAGAGCTACCTTCCTTGGCTTGTATTTGCATCTCCTTCTGCTTTTTTCATCTGATGCCCCTTTGTTCTTGTATTGGAAAACAGTGAGCAGTTGATCCCCTTTTGCTTCACAGAGTTGCTTTTGGATCATGCTCTCAACTGTCTCTCTATCCAGGCTAAAGAGTCCTTCTGTATTCAGTCCAAAGCCAGAGCATGCTGGGCTGGCTGGGAGGGGTCACTAGTGCTGCAGGCTGCTCCTACCTGGGCAGAAAGGAAGGGGACCTGCACTGTGAGGGTCCCAGCAAACTTGCAAGGGCCTTGGCCTTCATTGGACTTGAGGGCAAAAATACTCTGCTTTCAGCTGTGCTCGCAGGCAGGGTGCAGGATGGGTCACAGGGAATGCAGCTCCATGTGAGAGTGGGGGATCTGCAAAATGCCTCAGTCTACAGTGAGGCTTTTGTAGAGACTGCAGCATATCTGATCCCTTTGTAAATAAATCACAATCCATCTTAAAAGCAGGTAGAGACAGAAGAGGTGGTGCCTGCTGGAAGGCTGCTCAGTGCCTCCTGCTACCTGATGGTGAAAAGCCCTTCCCATTTTGTGGTAGAGCTTTTGTTGTGGCCAGTTTTATCCTCTTCATGCCAGTGGTAGCTCAGAGCTGAACCCTCTCTTCACTGTTTGGGTACCCACTTCCTCCCTGGTCCCCTAGATTCACCTCCACATCTGAATGTGGAATTTTTATTAACTTTGTGTTGCTGTGTTAAGCAAGCCAAGCTGTTAAGCCTGCCTTCCCTTCTCCAATGGCTTCATTGTCATTCAGAGCCCTTCAGAGCTCTTCAGGGCTCAGGTCAGCCTTTGTAAATACAGGTATCTGGGACTGCACCCAGTATTTCTGAGGAGTCTCAGCAAAACCTTCTGCGATTGCACTAAGGCTTTTCTGTCCCTGCCCAGTCCTTTTGGTACAGCTTAGGGTGGTATTTGCCATTTCATTGTCATGTCTCACTGATCATAGTGTCATCTTGTGGTCACTGATATGACACACCCAGACACTCCATCGCCTCTCCCAATGATTCCCATCTTATAATAGAAATCCTTCGTGTTCCTTACAGTGTATTTCACGCTTAACATTCATCCCATTCCTGTGGCCTCTCAAAAGTCTCTAGGGCTTTTTTTGCATTATCCCAATCCTCTTTTGTATTAGTGCCTCAAATTTTATCAGCATGGTCCTCATCTTTGTGCCAGACTCATTAAAGTACTAGGCAATATAAGTCCCAAAACCTGTCCTGGAGGAACTCCATTTGTAACCTCTCTCCAGCCTGCTACTTCCCCTTTCAGCACTACCATTTTCACCTTATAATTTTTGCATTAATTCCTATCTTTTCAGCTTACCTAAATTTCCCATGTGGCACTACATCAAATCCTTCCTGAAGCTCAGATAAGATATACCATGATTCCTTTATCTAGAAATACTACCTTATCAAAGAGAACTCCAGCGTTAGCGCATCACTTTGGTAACACTGAGCTGCATTTTCCTTCTGGTTCTTTCTCTCCAAGCCTGCTCTAAAGCCTTGCACGCTGCCAGAGTTATGCTCACAAATCACTTTCTCTTCGCTCTTAAATGATGGTGGTGCATTTGATGTTTTGCAGTTGCACAGCTGTTCTCATGGCTTTATGAATTTGTTAGGGGACCCTGGCTACTAGATGTGCTGCATTTCAGCTCTGGAGAACGTCTTGCCTCCATGACGCTTATCTCAGTGCACTGAGTTGCTCGTGTTTTTCTTCTGCTTCAGCTGCTGCAACCTTCTCTTCTGAACCCTGTTCTCTGCCCCACTCTGCCCTTGCCCTGCCTTGTCAGTACAGTCCCTAATGAGAATGGAGCAGCCAGCATTTATTTTTAGGATTGCAGTTATTATGTTTAATCTCCTCCCTTTCCCCATTTGTTGCACTCCTACTCTTTGCCTTAGAGGAAGAAATTTCCCTCTAATTTCCCTGGAAGCCCCTATTACTGTGGAGGCAGTAGGATCCCTTCCTTTCCTGAGGCTGCTGCTGGGATTGGTATAACTGCAGATGCATGGGGGCTGGGACAGAGGGAGTGGGCAAGTTCTTGCACCTAATTTCCACCAGGAAAATTGGGTGGAGGCTCAAACATGCTCTGTCACAGGAGGAGGCACTAGCTTAGTGCTGTTGGCATTTTGGGACTTCTCCCAGTATCTGCCTGACATGGCCAAGCAAGTGCCCACGCATCTGGGCTAAGGACACCACAGAATCCTGTTCCCTGACCTGCTTTTTCTTCTCAGCAGAGCCTCACCGTGGTTTTCAGGGAGCCATTCCCAGTGCAGCCCCAGAACAGCGAGAGCCCTCTGCCACAGCTTGTGTCCACATACCACCACCTGGAGTCAGTTATCAACACTGCCTGCTTCAACCTCTGGACAGGCCTGCTCTAGCAGTGGCACCCACATCCTGGAACAATACACATACCGGACCTCCCGGCACGGCTGTGCCATGGGTGACGATGGGGAAGAACAGGCCTCTGGGGGGGACCTGTGCTCCAGCACTGCAGGCAGCGCTGCTAGCGGCACGCATGGGTACTGAATTGAGGAGCCTGGGGATGTGCGAGGGCAGCCCCAGCTGTACCTCCATCTTTGCTGGCTGGCTGATGTGGCCCTTGCTGCGCTGTTTTCGGTGGGTTTGATACTGAATGACTTTGAACCGAACCACAAGGGCAGGAGCTTGGCTGCTGTGGCTTGGCTGAAGCAGAGCGGCTCTCAGGGACATGGCTTTGGCATCTGCAGGTGAGTTCTGCCTGCTGGGAAGGCACGGAGAAGCACACATATCACGTCTTCTGCACAGGGCAGCACTGCACAGCGCTCTGGCTTTAGGCTGAAAGACTCCTGGACTTCAGGGCTCTGGGCAGTGAGGCTGCCTACTTCTGGCCCTTTGCTTTTATCAGGAGAGCACCGAATGGGACAGGAAGGGTGAATTGGACCAGGGGAAGGTTTTATGGAGATGTACATTAAAGCCATTGATATATCTATGAAATAAACTGAACCAGATCCCCACTCACATGCCATAGGCTAGGATGTGGAAGGCCTCCCATAGGGGATGCAGGGGCAACCCTGGCTGCAGGACTGGCTGAGTTTGCACTGGAGTCTCATACTTGCTGTGGAGCAGGAGCAGTAGGGCAGTCAGCCCCCAGCCTGTTACCTCGGTTCGGGCAGCCTGCGAAGGGGCTGTTCGCTTCACTTTCCCCACCTGCTGCAGGCTCAGTGTTGGGCACTGGCAGCAGCCTTGAGGACTGCAGGACTTGGAAGCCCAGAGCCCTCTTCCCATAACTCCAGGCACCAGCTGGAGCCGAACTAGGAAAACTCGTGCTCCCCTCAGCAGGGGGGACTGGAGAGCTCTCCCTGGACACCCCTGCAGACTGGAGGTGAAGATGCTCCTGTGTACCTCAAGTCACCTACAGTGGTGGTCAGGCCATCCCCAAAATTATCATGTGGTGCAGATGGTGCTTGAGTAGATGAGGGTCCAACTGCTTGGGCTGGCCCAAGGGCCTGGGAAAGGGCAATAAGACATATATGCTCCTAACTTTGTCCCAAGTCGTAGAGAAGACAGACATGCTCCTCTGTTAAGCCATTGCTTTGACTTTTATTGCAGCGTTTTTCTTGGTTTACTCTGCTGCCTTGCTGGTCCCACCATGCTGCAGGCCTCGGCTCTCCCAGTACGAGCGCAGCCAACCCAGACCTTCCAGAGTGTCTCCTGCAGTGGCAGACAAGGTCTCCTGCTGGCACCCCCAGGCAAGCTGGAGCAGCTGCTGTTCTGGGCAGGGCTCTCATCCCCAGGTAGGAACACGGATGCCCACTGCCTGCCCCTCCCCAGGACGTGCGTGCCTTTGCACAGTCCCCAGCCCACTGGTCCATGCTGGGACCTGCCAGTGGGGCTCGGACCACCCACAGCACCCAGGCCCGCTCACCTTTCGGAGCATACTCGCACCCCACGTAGCCAGTGTAGCCGAGGGACTCCAGGAGCTCAAAGATGTAGGGGAAGTTCAACTCCCCAGGGCTGTTGGGCTCGTGCCGCCCTGGCACCTGTGCAATCTGGATGTGACCTAGGGAGGGAATGGGAGATGCTCTGCCCAAGGCAGCCCTGCCTGCAGCCTTCTCTAGGCATGGGACAAGGTGACACAAGAGCAGACCCTTGCCCCTACCCAGCCACAGGAGAGCGTGGGGCAGTAGGGCCCCATCTCAAAGCCACAGAGGAGCCGGTCTGGGTGTAGGGTGTTACCGATGAGTGGAAAGTATGTCTCCAGGTTGCGTGACAAATTCCCGTCCATGATCTGGCAGTGAAAGAGGTCCTGTGGGAGAGAGAGGAGACTGATGGTGCAGCTGTTCACAAGGGAGCGGTTGAGGACAGCTGTGCTACAGTCCCTGTCCCTCCCCACATCCCCAGGAGGGGATAACAAGCACAGGCCCACAGGGAAGTCTCAGGGGCTGTGGGCAAGGTTTCCTGGTGGAGGGTGGACCCTGGAGATCTTCAATGCTGACTCACCAGCTGCAGCTTCAGGTTGGGCCGTCCCACCTTCTCCAGCATGGCAGCAGCTAAGGGTGCAAGAAATGAGAGACCATCATCCCCAGGCTGGAAGCTTCATCGTGAAGCTCCAAGACTCCCGTTCATCAGCTGTGCTCCCTCAGCATCTCCCTGCAGGTGGGGCAACCTCCTGCCTTTCAGACTTTGGGGATCCTTCTCTTCCCTTGAAGGAGACTTTGGGGAGAGATGTCTGCCTTACCTTGGTGTGGGGAGTTCAGAAAGTAGCGAGGGTCGGTGATGCGGTTGTTAATAGGCTCCACCAGTCCAATCATGTCTTCCTGTAACACAGTAATGTCACCCTGCGGAGCATCCTGTCACCACTGCAGCAGGGAGCACTCCCTCCCCATGCCAGGCTGCTGGGGGATTCTCCATCCTCGGTACCCTAAGAGCCGCACCCACGGAGCAGGATCTGTTCCCCACTTACCTGGGCCAGGAGGTCAGCAGCGTATCTGAGATTCTCAATGAAGGTGGTTTCCATCTTGCCTGCCACTGCTGCCCGGTCTGTGCCCAGGGGAACCCGTCCAGCCATCAGGTGGATCCTGCTGACACAGAGAGATCAGCCACAGCCAGCAGCTCCACTCTCCAAGCAACTGGTTGGATCTAACACACCTTCTTCTGCCGATGGAAAATGGGGCCAGGTTGGGAGAGCAGAAATAGATGGGGTAAGAGGAGCCATCTCCTGTGCAGGAGGCGTGACAGGTGCCAGTGAGCTGCAGGGACACAAATCTGCACCATCCCACCTCAGTACGCAGCGGGACATCTTTGAACCTTTTGCCTGACAAATGGCAGACCTTGATTCTTCCCTCTTTTGCCAGCTGCCTCCAGCTCTTCCACCCCAAGGCTGGAGCTTTCTTGGGGTCTCGCTCCTGGGGCTGCCCCAAGGCCAGCAGAATGGCCAGCAGGTGTGCTGCGTCTGCCAGGGGCAGGTCGGCTGCCTTGTCTCACCACTTGCTGGCTTAGAACAGGGAGGGGACGGTGGCCAGTTCTGGGCTATGCCAGGCTGCATGGAATGCTCAATGGCCGGGCAAGAGCAAGGCTCTTCAGCGACTGTTCGGGGAAGTCAAAAACCTTTTCAATCTGCCTGTTACCAGAGTGTGCAACGCCCGGCCTGCAGGGCTTTAGACTGCCTTTCTAAGGGAAAGAACGATGCAAAGTAAATGGAATAAAAGGGCCACGTTGCTTTTCTGAAGGGGGTTGTGCCAGGCTAATTGCATCTCTTACGGTGTCTGTGCTGTGCTGTGATCAGTGTGTCCTTCAATAAAGCAACTGTTGTGGTGCCCCAGGGGAAATGACTGGTATAATTGGGGAGGAAAAAGGGAGGATTATCACGGGGACTGTTGTGCGGAGGTACAGACAAGAGCCACCACAGGGAACGGCAGGGTTGGACTACAGTGCCTGCCAGCTTTGGGGCTGCTCCCAGCGAGCACATTAAGGCCGTGGCCCCCCACGCTGGGGTCTGCAATGAACTGGCTCCCGCCCGATGGAGCCAAGCGGGGAGAGACGCTGCCCAGGAGAGGCTCCGTGACCCGGCGGGATGGAGGCACAGTGGTGCAAAGGGCAAGCCCCGCTCAGAAGAGCTGGAGCAGGAGGGCTGCGGAGGAGTACTTCGGTGCCGCCGGGGCCGGGAACCC
>NW_009200159.1:0-3645 GCF_000690835.1 Fulmarus glacialis | reverse complement strand
GCCTTGCTAATAAAGTCTGAGGTAAAAGCGGCCATCAGTACCTCAGGCTTTTCCATGTCCTGTTTAACCAGGTCCCCTGTCTCGTTGAGCAATGGGCCCACATTTTCCCTAGTCTTCCTTTTGTCTCCCACGTACTTACAGAAGCCCTTCTTGTTGTCCTTGGTGGCCCTGCCCAGATTGAATTCCATTTGGGCTTCGGCTTTCCCAGCTTCATCCGTGGATGCTCAGACAACGTTTCAGTATTCCTCCCAGTTTACCGGTCCTTGCTTCCAGCCTCTGTATGCTTTCTTTTTGTGTTTGAGTATTGCTAGGAGCTCCTTGTTCATCCACGCAGGCCTCCTGGTATTTTTGCCTGACTTCCTATTCATTGGGATGGACTGCTCTTCAGCTTGGAAGAGGAGATCCTTGAATATTAACCAGCTTTCTTGGGCCCCCCTTCCCTCCAAGGCCTTATTCCATGGGACTCTTTGAAACAGATCTTTGAAGAAGGCAAAGTCTGCTCTCCTGATGTCCTGGGTTGTGAGCTTGTTGTTCACCCTTCTCCCTGCCCTCAGGATTCTGAACTTCACCATCTCATGGTCTCTGACGTCAAGGCTGCCTTTGACCTTCACATCCCCAATGAGCCCCTCCATGTTCGTATGAAGTCCAGCAGATCACCCCTCCTTGTTGGCTCCTCTACCACTCAGAGGAGGAAGTTATCAGCAATGCACTCCAGTAACCTCCTGGATTGCTTATGCCCTGCTGTGTTGTCCCTCCAACCAATATTGGAGTAGTTGAAGACCCGGGCTTGTGAACATGAAATTGCTCCCAACTGTCCGTAGAGGGCCTCATTCGCTTGTTCTTCCCGGTGAGGTGGCCTATAGCAGACACCCACTATAATGTCACCTTTACCTATCCTCTCTTTAATCCTAACCCTTAAGTGCTCGGTTGGCTCCTCATCCATCCCAAGGCAGAGCTCCATGCACTTCAGCTGCTGTCTCACATAAAAATCAACTCTCTCTCCTTGTTTTCTCATCCTGTCCTTCCTAAAGGGCCTATATTCTTCCATTGCAGGACTCATGGGAGCCATCCCACCATGTCTCCATGATCCTGACAAGATTGTAGCCCTGCAGGTGCACACACATCTCTGACTCATCACATTTATTCCCCATATGGCCTTCATTAGTATGCAGGCACTTCAGAGAGGCACCCCAGAGGGTTTTTAGGGGATTATGTTGTACCCAGAGTTATAATAATTTTTGACATAACATAATTAACGCTGAAGAGAATTCAGTAAAGAATGGGATATTAGGATGATTTAATACAATAAACTAAATCAGTAAACTAGAATGCAGTGGTTTATATGAAAACAATAAATATTTTTAACATTAACAGTATCTCCTTTATTTGTTTACCTGAAATTAGAACCTCATGTTGGTAATTCCCTTTAGAATAAGAAGTAATTACTTAAGATGCAGTCATCTTTTAAAGTCGATTAAAAACAACTCATTAAACAGAAGTAAATCAGTACAGCGCCCAGTAGCTCTCACCTCAAAAACCAGCATGTGGCGCTGTCTCCTGTAAAAAAAACAGCCCCGAGTTCCGCAAAGCTGGTCTTCAAAAAAGCTCGTTTTTACATTGTCAGACTGCTCTGAAGCACAGGCAGGAAAATAGTCCCTGTATTTTTAACATAAGACCAATACTCTGCATTTGCAAGAATTTATTGGTATTAATTCTACTACTTCTAATACTAAAAGATTATTTAATGCCATTTATTGACAAAAAAAAGTCAGCGAGCAAAACAGAATGTCTGTATGTCCGTTTATGTGGTTATAGACCATGTTTATCTTTAAAGATTGGCTGGATTGTATATATAATTTATTTCCAAATTTCTGTATTCTGTAATCAATTTATTAATCTCTTTAAAACGAGTGTGTTTACAAACTTGTGTATCTTGTCTTTCGGACTACTGGATATTTAACTTATAGTGGGTTTTAATTACCTACTAAATTCTTGAGCTGCCGAGCCTGTTTCTTAATCTCCATGTAGGGAACAGGACCTGTGTGAATACAGTTTTACTGGAACTGAACAGCCAGTCTTTTGTGTGCTAACCAAGTCAGCCCTCACTAAAAAGGAATTCACAGACTACGCTGATGATCTCTGTAACCATGACCTTTCAAACAAAAGCAACTGAGTAAACTGTGTATTCACAAACCTTTTAATTATTAAGGGCTCTATGCCCTTTGCTACCAGACTTTAGTAAACAAAAGAAACAGGATTTGTACTCTTTTACTTAAAGCTGGGGTTTATAATATACAACATAAATTGCATTAGTAGTAACACGGAGTGGATATATCTATAGAACCATCTGCCCTCGCTAGATTTGCATCTGATTTACAGATAGTTACATATTTTTTTCAGGCAGTTCTTATTATCTGCTAAAATATGGCAAAAGTTGAAAGCATTTGGTGTACCTGTAAACACTATGAATCAGTGAAGCAATTTTCTTTTCCTGACTCAAGGCAAGAAAAGTTGTGAAATTTCTAGTCAAGGCTTAAGAAAACCTATTTGAAAGTTAAGTTAGAAACTGGGAAGTCCTGAACTTAGTATCGAAGCCTGAATGGGCTCATCGCTATTTGTCACAATATTGCTAGGACTGTGCATTTATTTCTGTGCTGTTCTATAATGTGATTGTTTTTTCTTTTTAAATATAGAGATGCTGGATTAGGCGAAGTAACTGGTTCTCTAGCAGCGAAAAATCAGTCAGAATTGGGAACAGAATTTCTGAGCCACTTATGACCTCTGCTCGCTGCAAGAGGTAGGTAGTCACTCCAGCTCCAAAGATGAGGAAGACTTCTGGAGGTGTAGCTGAGGTCTTCCTTGCCTAACCAGGGCACTTCCAAAATAGCCGGTGGAGTGTGCTTACACAGTACAAGCAGCCGGGCAACTTCTGTGCCAGGATGTGGCAGGTGACCTTGTCTTCTGGCAACTGCACTCCCTCAAGCATCCGAGGGCGCAAACTGTCGTTTCAATTTGTTAACGCTTGCAGGAGTGAATCTAGCCTACTGGCTTCCTTCAAGTGAAGATTTCTGGTCAGCTGACAAGAGACACTGTAAGCTGCAAAGTAGTATCTAAACTAAATTTTTTCTCACTTCCTATTGTATCTGTACATTACCAATACTTGTGACAAGAACTCTCTTCTCTTTTTAACCTGTGCCTTTTGTGGTAAGCTAGTAAAATTATAGCTAGAATCTAAAGCTAGAACTTACCTACTGATTTATTAGTTTGGATGTAGCAAACCTTTTTATACTGTGATTTTCTGATACATATGGGTGTATGGAAGGTGTATGCATATAGTCTGGTAAGAATAATGACACTGGGGAATATGCTTTATTCCACATTTGTGTCCACAGAAGATCCATGAAGAGATGAATTATAGCCATGTAAAATTAGTACAAGCCAGACTGGTCGAAGTCCTTTCTGTCTTTTGACGAAGTTTTGGGTGACTTTTCCAATGAACTTATGCTAAAACTTGTTCCAGTAAAGACGACTCCCGCAGACTGTTTAATATAGGGTTTGATAACCACATTAAACTACTACTTATAGTAGTAACTAATCTAGTATTAATGCCTGAAACGGCCTAAAGGCTACTTTTTTATATATATA
>NW_009200158.1:4677-4929 GCF_000690835.1 Fulmarus glacialis | reverse complement strand
AAGCCCGACCCGGGACGCAGCATCCCCAAACACGCGGCCGGGACGGCGGTGAGCCGGGCTGGAGGGATGAGGTGTCTGGCCACAGGGACGGTGGAGACTGTACCACGGCACAGCGTGCAGCCGAGACTGCAGGGCAGAGCCTGTTTGCTAATTCAGCTCTGCTCTCTGAAATACTCCAGTTATGACAACTAGAAGCGCGCAAGCAACTTACCTCTGGACAGTGAGTCTTGATGCCAGGACTGCTTTAAGCAG
>NW_009200158.1:330-4665 GCF_000690835.1 Fulmarus glacialis | reverse complement strand
AACACTGCAGGAGGCACATCAAAAGGGTGTGAGTTTAAGGTGAGACTCAGACCTGCAGATTTTCCACCACCTTTACAATTCTGCCCACGGGCAGGACGGCACCAGGTGCCGCTCCTTGGCTCCCAAGATGTGCTGCACTGTCCTAAGCCTCTCCGACTCCTCTGCAGGGTTGCTGCAAAGCAGGCCTGGAGCTAGCCGAACCCAGAGGACATCGGGGGTTTGTTGTTGTTCCTAGAGGCAGCTGATCTTCCCATTAAAGCAAGGCAGAAAGAGCCCAAACTATTATGATGGCTTACAAGGTCTTGCTCATTCATTGTAGCCAAGGTATTTTGATTATTTTACAAGAATGACATACTAAAGATTTTTTTTTTAAGTTGAAGGACAAGTTCTGTAGTGGTTGAAGAGCAGGAGTAGCAGCTGGGTGTCCTGTGCCACCTTCCCCAGAGCAGAGCTAGACCTCAGAGCCCCAGCTGAAACCCGTTTGCAGGAGCTGCCGCCTGGCTCTGCAGCAGTCAGCTGGGGCTGTGCTGCGGGTCACCCTTTGCCAGGGACAGGGGACACACACCCAGACCATTCAGACGTTGGCTTAAGCACTGCCTGACAGCTCGTCTGTGTGTTTTCTCGCAGGCATGCCAACCGGACTGCAAGGACAGAGCGTCTCTTCGGGTAGCTCCGAAATCAAATCTGACGACGAGGGAGATGAAAACCTCCAGGACACAAAGTCTTCTGAGGACAAGAAACTAGAGGATGACAAGAAGGATATCAAATCAATTACTAGGTCAAGATCTAGGTAACAGTATATAATAGTGTCGCTTCATTTAATTCCTTTACTGGATTTCGATGAAGTGAACAGAACAGGAGGAAACTATGAGTTTTTTTCCTGGCAGGTAAAACCACAGCCTAAGTGGAACGGGATGGCTATTCTGGCAGTACCGAGTACCTTTCTGGTACCTGTACTCCAGGACTTCCTCAAATTCAAACAATTCACAAATTTGGACACTGAGCAAGTTCTCCACAATCTATAAAGAAATTGCATTACGCTAAAATGTGTGAATTAGGCTGTTATTCCTCTCTGCTTATGCTTGCAAATTGGAATACAGTATGGATTTTCATCTCTTTAAAAATGTGCCTAAGAGCTGATCACACCTGCATCTGAACTAACAAACCATATGGTTTTCTTTTACCTCTGAAATAGATTTATCATTCCCAGTCCTCAATTTCTGTAAATCTCTAGGGCTCCCTAGGTTTAAGCGGAGGGTTTAGAGGTCTTTACTTGTTTGGCTTGTTCTTTATAAATTTTTGGAAAGTACTAGTGAAGGCGTAGCTGGATCGTATCATCTGGGAACTCATGCCCATGGTAAATGTGAACAATGCCTATGGGTGCTGCCAACGTGAACCTGAGCAAGGGACAGGCTTTACTCCTGTCCCCTGAATTTCACCTGCATGTCAGCACAGGGCCCGAGGTACAGCTCAGGACTGCAGATAGTTGTTATAGCAAAAAACCCCAATAAAGGTGAAATCCAGGCACGACCCTGCTTTGCTCAGGGGATTTTTTTAAAGATGAGTGGCAGTGTCCTTCTGCCGTTTCTCCTTCCACGCCTGGTTCTCTGTATAAAAACTGAGCCGAGGTAAGAAGCGTCTGAGCAGACGTGCTGCCGCCAAGAGAGCGCCGAGACTCGGACCTCTCAGGCCAGTGCTCACTGATCTTCAAAACGTTAATTACATTCACGTCTCTTAGACTGGAGAAAATATATGACACTCGAGATTTTCTCTGAATAAATGTGTTGAAGTTACCATATGTATAAGTGAGGCTTTCATGTGCGTTTACGATATGGTAAGAAGAAAGTACCTTTATGCTGATGGGAGGTGATCGTAGTTCTTGTTAATTCAACAAATATGCTGTCGCTTATGCATATTTATATGTGCTTTGAAGCTTTTGTAGGCTAACATTTTTGCTTTTAACATGCTTGCAGCTTTAAAAGGTTACTCCTGATATTTAGTTATATGTCTAAATCCATGTTGTTAGAGCTGCTGAAAATTTATTACTCCATTTGCATAACCAATTCAAATTATATAGTGCCAGTGACTCACCAGTGGCTGTGTTTTCAATTGAAAATCATCATTTTATCTGGATAGAAAGCAATTTTGTTGCAGAAAGGATGCTGAAGTTCACCATAGGGCTCTTCGCAGCTGTAAATTACTTCCGTGGCTCTTTGCCCACGGGCGTTTCGGTGCTCCGTGCAGGGACTGGGGTGCTGCCCACACCCACCACCCGTGGCTTGGGTGGATGGCGGATCCTCACCCTCAGCGATGGAGAAAGTTTCTTCCAAAACCCGAGTGACGGTCTGCTGAAAGGGAAGCGTGTAAATGCGCGGCTGTCATCCTGGCTTGGAAGCTACTGCTGAGGGGCCGGAGCCCGTGGGACTTGGGTGCTAGCACTGGCGTGAGACGGGGCAGGTCCCCTCGCTGGTTGGGGACAAGCTCCTCGCTCCCGGGGCGAACCCACAGGCAGCAAAGATGGGAGCAGTGCAGATAGCCACCGCCGTGTCCCTTGGGGTTAAAGGGTGACAATAAGTGGAGATTTGCCACAATTTAAAATGTTGCAGTATTGGCTGTGATAAAATACGATATTGAAAAAAAGCTGTATTTTTGCTTCTTTAAAATATCGGAAGTCCTGCCTTGCAGAATGTAAAGCTTCATTACAAACCAGGGCTTTACTCAGTGTAAAATTTAAGGGAACTGAATTTTGTGCAAGTTTGGTGGAAGAGGGACAGCAAATAAGGATCGCTCGGAAGGTGTCTGCTCATGAGTTGTAGCCCTAGTTTTGGACAAAGCCTTTGAAAATTTTTGCACTGCTTATTTTCCACATCATTAGAAAATGATGTATTCCTTTTGTCTCCCAGCAATAATGATGACGAAGACCTGACACCGGAGCAGAAGGCCGAGAGGGAAAAGGAAAGGAGAATGGCCAACAACGCTCGGGAGCGCCTGCGCGTCCGCGACATCAACGAGGCTTTCAAGGAGTTGGGCCGGATGGTGCAGCTCCATCTGAAGAGCGACAAGCCCCAGACCAAGCTCCTGATTTTACACCAGGCTGTGGCTGTCATCCTCAGCTTAGAGCAGCAAGTCAGAGGTCAGTGTGCCACCTCCTGTATCTCCTTGCATCCCTCCGGGGCTTGGGCTGTGCCAAACACACCTTTCTGGATTGGGGAAAGCCCGGCCGGGGGCACGCAGTGCCAGGGGGAGAGGCACCCAGAGCCAGCCGGGCACCTCTGAGCACCCGGGGTGCTTGTGTTCCCCTGCGGCTCCGGCACTGGGGATGCTGGCGTGGGGCCTGGGCAGCCTCGGCACGTTTTACGTTCTTTGGCCAGATCCAAATTCAGTATTAAGCTTGGCTGCTCCTTAGCAAAGCGCGCACACGGAGGGATTTGCAGAGCTTGCGGGTGGAGTTGTGCTGCATTTCAGCTGCATCCTCTGCTTCAGCCCGCTGAATTCCTGTAGCAGGACTGGAACGAATAGCTGACAGTTAATTATTTTAAATGCCCGTGTTGCGAACAGACCAATCTGGTGTAAAAATGTGAATATTTGAAATCGCCTTTTGCTTCAACCCAACAGAAAGAAACCTGAATCCTAAGGCAGCGTGTCTGAAAAGAAGGGAAGAAGAGAAAGTATCTTCAGATCCGCCTCCGCTTTCCCTGGCAGGACCCCACCCTGGGATGGGAGATGCCTCCAATCACATGGGACAGATGTAGAAAAGGCAAGTTTGTTTTCAGCCCTGCCCTGGGGGCCTTCTGCCCCGCACCCAGAGGGGTACCCCCGTCCAGCCCCCCGGCCCGGGGCAGACGTCCCCCGGGGCGCTGCGCGCGGGGGGGGGGGCGCCGGCCCACCCCTTAGAGATCGGTTTTCGGGTCGCCCTGCGAGCACGCCTGATTTCCAAGGCAGTGTCCAGGCGGGCTGCTGGAGGAGGGTGTAGGGACGCACGCTCAACTCTCCCTGACTGATGAGACTTTTTACTTCTTCCACAGGTCCAAGTTGCCACATTTCTTCATTTAAGCAAGAGACCACTTCCTTAACAGCTGTATTATCTTAAACCCACATAAACACTTCTCCTTAACCCCTTTTTTGTAATATAAGACAAGTCTGAGTAGTTAAGAATCACAGACGCAAGAGATTTCAGCATTCCCGATTATTAAAACCGAGAAAAAACAAACAAAAAGTGCAACTTGAGGGACGACTCTCTTTAACATATCATGCAGAATGTCTAACGCAGTATGTTACGAGCTGTAAGTGCACAGCCTAGAGACTGAATGGCAATCTTCTCCACACTGTGGGACA
>NW_009200158.1:0-210 GCF_000690835.1 Fulmarus glacialis | reverse complement strand
GAAAAAAAATGAGCGTTTTTGTTGGTGTGCTAGACAGCTAGTGTTTATACTTACTGGATATTAAAAGGGAAGCTTTGCTGCCCAGATATTTACAAAACCAGCAAACGTCCTAACGAAAACTGAAGCGATGACATTAGCCATTCCTTAGGGTAGGAGGAACAGATGGATCTTATAGACCTATGACAAATATATATATATAAATATATATAT
>NW_009200157.1:9954-10429 GCF_000690835.1 Fulmarus glacialis | reverse complement strand
TCCGGGATGAGCAAACTATTTTTTCAATGTCTTTCAGAGGAATGTAACTAGGAGCTGAAAACATCACCTTGCGCCCCGCTCTCCCCTGCCGACAAGCGGGCTCGCTGCACGGGCGGTGCTGGGGGGCTCGGGGCTGTACCTGCTGCGTGGCAACTCCCTGAAGAGAGAAGGGGTGTGGGAATCTCTCTTAGGGGAGATTTCAGCACTAAACACAGCCCTGCGTCGTCCCTTCCCAGCAGTTGGAGAGGTAAGGTGAAAGGGCAGTGCGTGCAGTGCACTCTGCTTAAGGAATGTACTTATTTTTAATGATAATATTTAGAAATTAGATTGCCATCTGATTAGGGCAGGACCTAGCCCTTTCTGTGCAGCATTTATCACATCGTTGGCCATAAGGGGTAATAAATAACACTGAGAGATGATGATAATGCCAGAGATTGAGTGTAGGATGTAAGAGGAGGTACGCAGCATTTTCAAC
>NW_009200157.1:0-9935 GCF_000690835.1 Fulmarus glacialis | reverse complement strand
CCGTGGTGAGGTGGTGTTGGCGTGCATGGGCAGATGTCCAGAAGCTGCTGCATGGTGTACCAGAGCCACGGTGGTCATCAGTGGGTCCAGCCAGACCCGGTGGCAGCCACCACATCCCTGCGCTAGCGGTGTTCCACAGGGGGAATTTCACACACAGGAAACACGATAAAAGTAACAAAAAATAACGTTCCACTATGCTGTCCAAAAAACTGGTGTCAAGCCGTCTGTGGTTTGTGGTTGTGGGGGTAATGGGGCTGCTGCCCCAGGTCAGAAGCAGAAGTCCTCGCTCCTGGGCACAGGAGAGCAGGAGAAGCACTAACCCTCCGGCTGAGCAGAGCCCGCAACCCATCTGCGGCTGCTTTCAAACTGGCAGCCGAAGTTTGGGTGTGCTCCCTTCCCTCTGCCAGGCGCATGCCCCAAGACGGGCGCAAATAAGCTTGCAAATAAACACATGCATCTAAACGCAGTTATGCCCCGCGGCACGTGTGCTGCAGCCTGTGCATGCACCCCCCCGTGACACGCCACTCATGGCCGGAGTCTTTGGCTGCTGGAGATTTTTGCAGCCAAGCTGTAAAGAGCTAAAAGGACAGGAATTTGGGGAGACGGGGAAAAGAGAGAGGGCACTGCATCCTGACGGAAACCCCGACAGCACCTTAACCCCGTCAGCACGGGCTGGCATCACCCTAACCATCCACTTCATCGATGGGACGTGGCAAGCAAAGCCGGTGATGCTTTTAACGGCGCTGGATTATGGAAGGGGCAGGCAGCTGAAGGCGACGGGCTATTGTCTGAAAGATGAAATGTATTACAGGGCACCACACAAAACCTAAATTAGGCTATCCAGGAAAAGAAAGGAAAAAACCCCTTGGTGTGTGTTATATGTATGCAGAGCTTGTCATGTCGAGTAACGCAGTGCAATAAGGCTGAACCAGGCAGTAATGGGCTGCGTGGCTGCCTTTTTGCTTCTCTCCCTGTGTTTTTTTTGTTGTTGTTGCTGCAGTGGGACCTTAATGGGGTTCTTTAAACAGATGCTTGAGGAGTTGCACTCCTGCGACCAGCGATTAAAAAAAAAAAAAAAGGGAAAGGGAAAAAAAAAAGAGAGAAAAAAAATGTTAAAAGCACAAGATTGGCAGAAATCATTTTTCAAAAGAAAAGAGCTTGGGGGTGGGGACGAGCTGGGAGAAGACTGTCAGGCTGTGGAAAAGTTTAATAAATTCCATGTCACTCTAAAGACCGCCGTGTGCAGAGTTGCCCAAGGCCAATAAAACCCGATAAACCTCTGATAGGCTGGCTCCGCTGCACTGGCACACGTTATTGCTTTGATACCTTACACAAAAATAGGGTGCCGCTTTGTTGTTTTTGATATGGTAAGAGGCCTTGCAGTGTGCTGTTCTTTATAAGATATATATAAAAAACCCATGATAAAAACACCAAAGGATTTAAGTGTGTAGCTGTCATCAGTTACTATTTAACTGAGCGAAACACGTTAAAAGCAGCAACAATACAATATAGCAGTGAACGCATGAAAGCTCAGGCAATCTTCCTCCCACATTTAAGAGAAAGTGCTTTTTAAAACTGTAATCTTGGTAGGATTTGTGGGGAGGGGGAGAGGGGAAGATGGAGAAAGCAGGGAGAAACATCTTTTATTTTTGTTTAACTTCAGCGAGTCATTTGCCTGATGTGGCAAACCTTGGAGTATTTGCTTAATTTTTCTCCCGGGAATGGCTCGGCTGAACTAAGGCGTGCAGGGCTGTGACCTGCCTGGTTCCCGCTGCGGGGCGGGGGTCTCCCTGCCCACGGAGGGTGTAGGACCCCTGGGGCAGCAGCCGCATCTCTGGTGCTCATCCCCTCGGGTGATTCAGCTGAGCTCTCCGAGCCTTTATTTCCCCCCGTGGTCCTCGTGGTGGAAGCACGGGTACGGTTTTCAGGGCACGTTGCACAGCGCACCCCTCCCAGTGCGAGCATGCGGTTAATGTATGTAAAAGCGCCTTGGCTGTTGGAGTGGTGGGCAACTTGGTGGTTTCTCCTCGGTAGGAATCGTGCCAGTGTTTTCATCAGCTTTGGTGCGGTTTTAGGTCCCTGCCCGTGATCCCTGAGCAGCGGCTTTGAAATGACCTGGGAATTGCCAGAAAAGCCGGGGTGAAGCTGCTGCTGGCAGGCGGTGCAGAGAGCCAGCTCCTGCCTGGGGCTGGAAATCGGTCCCCGGCTGGCTTGGAGCCCAGCCCCATCTGCCTCGGCTGCCTCTGGACCCTGGCAAAACTGCACGAGGTGGGCAGGGAAAATAACCCGGGCGGGCAGCGTGGGGCCGTGGCGGTGGGGAAGGTCTGGCCCCAGGGAGGGGTGTCCCTGCCAATTTGCCAAGACCTTTTCCTTGCCCTGGAGAAGAGGTGGACGGCAGGAGCCGGGGAGCTGCCAGGTCCCCCCGGTCCCGCTGCGTGCTGCCGGGCAGCGCAGGCAGCCCTGAGCTCTGCGGGGACCCCCTTCCTCTCGTTATTACCCAGTTTCTCCATTTGTTACTATTTGCTGTGCTGGTACCGACAGGTCACGATTCAAGCGTGCTCGGTGCTGACCAGATTTATAGCGTGGTTTTTATAGTTGTCTCTCTAAAGAGCTGGAAGTCGAAATCATCAGCTGGAAAAAGTCCACGAGGCTGCGGAGAGCTGGGACTGGCCGGTCGGGGGACAGGGCTCCTCTCTAGCCCCGTGTTTAAATTTCCACATAACTTTTCCACACCTTCATCTCTTGGGCAAGCTGAAGTTTTCCAAATTTGGGTGTCTGTACAAAGCTGAATATTTGGAATATTTGGGCAAGATCAGTTTGGCTGGCTGCAACAGCCTGGCCTTACCGAAGGCAGTATAAGAAACCCTTTTTTGTTGTTATGTGAGAAGTACTTGCAGGGCGTTATTTCCAAAAGATGAAATTTGGCCTGGGAAGAGCCGTCGTTGAGAAGTGCTGCTTGTTGTGCTGAAAGGAACTGGGTTTGATTCGGCTGAGGTAGGAAACTTTGATAATCACGTGCTTAGCATAGTCGATACATTTTTCGTCTAAACTGCCAGCTGTTTTCTGCAGTTTTCTCCCTCGTCCAGACACACATTTCACAGGGAAAAACACAACTCCAGAAAAATCCTCCTCTTCCCTCAGTGCCGGTTGTAGTCGGCAGGAAGACGCTTACTTCCAGGGTTTGCAAAATACACAAAAATACAGGCTCACTAAATGAGGGGGGGGTTTGCCTTTTTTTGCCCTCTGAAAAGTATTGATTTTTCTTTCTGAAGTCTTTGGAGCAAAAGTTGCACAGCTTGAAATTTAATTCCAACAACTTGGAAGATCCAGGTTGAATCCCCCTTTCTGCTGGGTAACTTTGGGCAAGTCGCCCGACCTCTTGGCTTCTCCCTGGCCACATACAGCCAGGATTTTTCCTTTTTCTTCCACCACTCCCTGCTTTTGCCTATTAAAATACAAAACCCTGTGGGTCTGGAAGACGCACTCCTGGATGGTTCCTCTCTCTTACGTGCCTTTGCAGTGTCTGCCTGTGGAAGGACAAGCCGTGAGCATCCCAGCAGCTTTTTACAGAGGGAGAAAAAAATGTGGCTTTATCCAACGTGTTGCTTCTGGTCAGATAAATAGTGATTTCCTGGCAAAATTCCTGCTTGCGTAAAGCTTTGACTCATCTCTCCTCTGGCTTCACTTTGGGAGGCCACAGCTCAGCTCAATGCAAGGAGGATGTGCTTATGCAGATACCTGCAGAAGGAAAGGTAAAGAATAGAAGCTGCAAATGTTTAATGTTGTCCACATATCAGCAGTGTTCACTCTGTTCATCATAATCCCATTTTCTGCCTCAGATGTGTCGTTACTGCCCACCGCATTTGGGGAGGTAACAGCAGAAAATGAGCTGGAAAAACATGAGACAGTTTGGGTCTTTTTTTAAAAGTCATTAACACCTTTAAGATATTTAATGAACTGCAGGCAGCTCTCAGAGTGGAGAAGGATAAATTCGCTGCGGGTATGACAGTGAAGCGAGGCTCTGCAGAAAGGCAAGAGGAAAGCGCTGGGTTTCATTTGGACCGGGCTAGAGGACAAGGAGAGCCGAGGGCAAACCCTGTGCAGATGCCGAAGGGAAATAAAAAAGGCAGAAGTGCGGGGTTTCCTCTACCCAGGGCCCTCCGTGGGCGGAGGTGCTGCCCTACCCCAGCAACGCTGCAGCGCTTGCAAAGATGTTGCCTTTTTAAAACTTATTCTATTTTGACTGGTGGGAAAAACACATGATTATCAGTTATCCATGCAAAAGGGAGATGTCCAGCCTAGCTATCTGGTCTGCTTTTCATGGTAGCCTCCACATTCCAGCTACCTCTGGAGGTAGAGCATCGCCTGCCCACCACTGACGCTCGATGGAGGCACACCATCACCTGCCCGTCGTGCAGGCTCCACTGAGCCCAGCCCCGTTTGCTATTTGCGGTCTTCCGCAGCAGACTGGAAAGGGAGGTGAAGCCAAGGTGTTGTGCCAAGTTAAGCCAAATTCCTAACTGCCCACACTGCTCCAAAGTGGCGATTATAAAACTCAACACATCTTAGCCATCGTTAGGTTGGGGCAACGCATCCCAGAATAGCCCCTGCTGCAGGTTCTTGCCAGCCAAAGCTCAGGCACTTTGCTTTGCACGTGCACAGCGGCTACGACCTGCGCGCCAGCCCAAACCCCTGGGAGCTGCACGCAGGCTTCTGCCATTGCCCTCTCCTGTGCTGGCTGCAACCTTATCTGATTTTGATAAAGCATGCGGGGTATTGTTCTTTTATGTGCTTGCTGTACTGTCTGCCCATCTACGAGCGTATCTAATTTGCAGCACATCTCTCAGGTGGGAAGAGGTATTTATCCTTCTGACAGGCGGAGAGGGGCCAAGCAACTTGTCCAAAGCACGGAGCGAGCCTGCAAATTAACAGGGACTCGAACCCAGACCTGAACTGGTGCCCCAGCTCCTGGCACACACGCCCTGCCTGCTGGCAGCTGCTGGAAACAGGAGGTGGAAAGGAGAGCAATTTGTTTTGCAGGTTGCTTATTTGTAAGGACAGGGCCTTTTTTTTTTCTTTTGGCGGTGCTTTCTAATTTAAAATTGTCTGGGCTATCATGTCTCACATTCTCAGGGTTCCCACGGGTGGCAGTGGTGAGAAACTGGGATGAGGAGGCAGCACCCTGGGCGGCGCAGGCTCGCGAGGAGCAGTGCTGGGGGGCTGTCCGGGGGCTTTGCTGCGCCGCTTTGCTGCCAGCTGAGCGCTGGCTCCTGTCGGAAACCCTGGGCTCCCCTCCAGGCCGAGGAGAGCTTGTAGGATTTAGTAGGCATAAGCTATGGTGCTGCTTCCCTCTTCTCTTGACCCTTTCCATCTCGACCCCGTCAGCCTGGTACGAACTTGTCACCTCCCCAGCTTGCCCCATGCGCTGCATGTCCTGTCCCGTCCCAGTCGCTGCCCCTTGGGGGTCCCAGCCGCGTTCCTCCCTTCCCTGACCTCCCTCCCTTTCCGCCCTCCGCCCTGCCGGTCTCAGCCCTCCCCTCCCTGGCTTTTTCCCCTAACCCCAACTCTGCATCAAGGCAGTTTCTAGAGCCCAGGGGAGGCAGCCCTGCCTCCTGCCTTGCCTTTGTGCAGCTTCCCATCGGAACAGTGAAAAGCACGTGTCTGATGTAAGGCCTTGGCCACCACTCTCTGAATTTCAAGATACTCCTCCAAAGCATGAAAAGTTGTCCAAAAATTTCCTACAAACATATTTCTCCCCATTCCCCCCCCAAAAACGGCTGGACTGCAGAGGCTGAAGACGGTGGTGGGGCGGTTTGGAGGGGCACACGCTTGCTGCAGAAAGTTTCAACCCAAACAATTAAATCCCTGAAGGAATTTCCGAAAGCGCCTAAGCAGGTTACACGCCTAATTCTCAGAGCCCGATGGGACTTGGACAACTAATCTTCTTAGCTGTTTTTGAAAATCTTTGCCAGGTGCCTGTTTGCATGTTTAGGTGCTCTAAAACCTTTGCAAGTCTGAGCTGTAGAGAGTGGTCAGTTTGGGTCAAAGCAGAATTGCAGCAAATCCCATCTGGAGAAAGTTATTTGGGCTTAAATCTGAGCTGGGCAGTCCCCAGCCCTGCTAAGGGACACCATACGTCATTCATCGTTAGACCATTTTGCTTTATTTGACTTTTTGCAGACTTATTACAGAGAAGGCAGAAAGGCAGGGCATTGCTGTATCTCCCCTTGCCCAGAAGAGCATCAGCTCTGTTAGATACCACAAGAAGTGACTCAACCGTCAAAAATACTCGCTGTGCTGTGCTTTTTTTGGCAAATCTGGCCCTTAATGACCACTGCTTTATGGGACCAGAGCTCCAAGTCAGGAAGAGCAAAGGCAAAGCCTCCGAGCAAGAGCGTTGCACTGTTGAAACATGAACAGAGCAGCTCTCCACGTAATAGCAACGCTTCTGTCCTCGCAGTGCCGTTGAAAATCAGAAACTGCCCATATAGTCATTGTGCAAAGCGCTGAGCTCCTGGCCAACGCCACTGATGGAAGGAGAAACACGGACTTTTTGGTGCTTTGGAAAATGAGGCCGCAGGTTTTGAGATTGAAATATAGACCTAGGTGAAAGTCTTGGCTGTAGGGACACCAGGGACAATCCCAAACAGTCATTGCCACTGAGCAGAGGCAGGTGCTCCAGGCGAGAGCGTGAAGAGCCAGCACGCTCAGCAGTGCTGCGTCCCAGCTCCTAAGTCACTTCAAACCTGTCCTTCTTCAGGAGAGCAGCGGCAGTGCATCGCGGCCCCAGGGATGCCCATGCAGCCACATCTACCAGCCCCCAAGCCCCGAGGACCTCCCTCCGCTGGGACTCTGACCCTCCCCTTATCTAACCCTACCCCACCCCCAGAAAGTGACCCCATTTTCTGAGAAATTATTTCCAGTGCAATAATTGCAGGCTGGAAATTAGACCCCGGTCTTCAAAGAGCGGGCTCTGAAGTGCACATTAGCTATCTGCTGGGATGAGCCATCTTACCAGTCCCTGCTCGTCTCCTGCCTGAAATTATGTTTGACTACAGGGCATGAAATGTTATTCATCCTTCCCCATCTCCCTCCCATCCATTTCTATTCAGATTCAGCACCGAGTGGTAGCAGCAGCAGGTATATGAAAAAGATTTTCAGGTGTTCATGTGTCTTTTCTTTCTTTTTTTTCCCCCAATTCCCCTTTTATACATGAGAAAGCAGCATGAAAGGCAAAGCAAATGAGAACGGGAAAGAAAGTGTTGGATTTAAAGCGATCTGTTAACAGGGGGGAGTTTATTATCCGCTAACACGGTGTGTCAGACGGCGCGGGGTGAATGGCAGCGCGGCCCCAAAAGCCGCCTCTCCCGATGGCGATGGTCAAGGCTGGCGTGGAAAGGGTGGTGCCGAGGCAGCTGATGGGCACGAGGTTAATTCTCATTTCACTCCCTGGCAGTAGCAATTTCACGGATCTCGTCATCTGTGGACAGTTGCAGAAAGGGGAGATCAGAAATGACAAATATCTACATTACCTTCAGAGATTAAAATGCCACCAAATGTTCTTTTAATCTGAAACCGCCAGTGGTTCTGGGATTTGGTTTGTCTAAGAGACCGCTTTCGGGTTTGGGTGTGTATTTTTTTTTTTTTAAAGAACAAAACAGACAGAGAAAACCATAAAAAAATGCAGAGGTAGCTGGAACGTGGAGGCTACCGTGAAAAGCAGACCAGATATCTAGGCTGGACATCTCCCTTTTGCATGGATAATTGATAATCATGTGTTTTTCCCACCAGTCAAAAATAGAATAAGTTTTAAATAGATAGGACCGGCTTTTGCCATTTTCTTGTCAGTGTTATCTCATTAGGATCAATACTTTCCTTTGCTTTTCTATAAGCTGGGAAAATCAGGGGGATGGATTTCCTCTGACAGGATAAAACCCTTGCAAAGGACTTTGGAGAGGTGAGATAAGAAATTAACATTAAGAAACGCGATTGCTATCGTATGCAGAGGTTTCGCCTCTGAAACCCATCTGAAACTTGTTTTTTAGCACATTTACATTTTGAATAAGCTACGGCTTTTGTTGATTTGAAGCTGCAGGGTGCAAAAACACCCCGGGGTTTTGCTTTGCTGCGAATTGCCCATCCCTGCACGTGGGAAATTCGGTGTGACACAGACCTCGCAGCTCGAACGGGACCAGCTGGATCCGCGGGAAGAGGGGCAGGAGGGCGCGGAGGACGCGCAGATGTCGCGTGCTTGTGGCCCTGCTCAGGACAAATTAAAACTGAGCCGCGCGAGGCTTTTATTTCATTTTCCTGCTGGGGAGCACAGCAGCATCTGCGCGTGTCGGTGGAGTTCCACCGGTGGAAGAGCCGTCCCCTCTCCCGTGTGACCCGAGGGCAGTTTGGGTTATTCTTGCTCGTGTCATTTCATTGCTCCCCGCGTCCTTGCTCCTCCGTAGCTGCCGCCCAGGTCTGTTCTTGTGCTGTGGGAGGAGAGGAAAGGGGAGGAGGGAACCAGCGCGGGGTCCGGATCAGACCCTGGGGTGCAGAGCATCAGCAGAGGAGGAAGCTGAGGAAGAGATGCCTGGCTCGGCGAGCATCCCCTCGCTGCCCTTCCCGGCACGCTGCCGGAGGCTGGGGCACGCCATAAATCAAAAGCTTCGCGCGCCCTTTGATGAATGCCCGGGGAGGCGTGGGGCGGCAGCGCGCTGTCCTCAGCGGGGAGGGGGTGGCAGAGGCGAATCCGGAGCGGCTGGCGCAATTAGCGTCAGCGGGGCAGCGGGGGTGTGGGCCGGGGCGGCATTCGGCCAGGTGCAGGAGAAACGGGGGGTCGTCCCTTCCCCGCCCCGGGGGCTCCCGGGCTCTGCGGGAGCAGCATCGCGCGGCTTGGGAGGGCGCGGGAAGCAACCGGCACCGCGTCGGCACGTCTTTGGAGGTGTCCTCACCAAGGAAAATTTAAGGCATTTATAGAGGAGAGATGGGGTGACTCTCCAGGCGTTTAAGGGGGGTCCTTCTGGTTTGGCTGGAGAGAAACCAGGAGATTGAAAATTTAACGGGCGGGTGACAGAAGCTGGCTGAGGAGGGGTGGGAGCTGACAGCTCAGTAGCAAATGAGATATGACAGAAAGAGGGGAGATAATTTAACAGGCTTGGCCTGATCTTGTCCTTCATAGTCATGTCTTGATTTTCTCTTGCTTTAGGTTTGTCGGATCTGATTTTACACAGAAGGTGGGGGGGGAATGGTCCGTACTGCACGTACTGCGCAGAGGTGCCCGTGCAGCCTCCTGTTGCTCTTCTAAGCCACAAGCATGCAAGAAGTATTTTGTTTTAAATGGCTGGAAGTATTTTAGTGTTACTAAAATGACCTCTCCTTCATCAGTTGCCTTCTTGAGAGCTGCTGCACTATTTTTGCCCGGGATTTCAAAATAAATAACCCTCCCCAAGGTAGAAACCAAGAGCAGGGACCATCAGGAACTGTCAGCTTCACCGAAGCAACCAAAAACTGAGATTCGTAACAAAAGCCTTTGACTTCTGGTGTTCGCCTCTAAGCAACAGGCTGCAACCCCCCGAGGCTTGGCAGCTCCCCCCAGCCGCAGGAGATGTTTGTGGGGGCGCAAGTGGGAGGTTTGGGGGTTTTTATGTTTTGCTCGAGTCTCACGCAGGCTCGTGGGCACCCGCATCGCCGAGGCTTGGTCCTGCACCCCAGCGCAGCCAGGCTCGTGCATCAGCCTCAGGGGAGTCCTGAGGTCAAGGTATAAAACCGTGCCCTGAAAACTGCTGGTACCAGCTTTTCCAGCGGGAGGGGATGTCAGAGCTCCCCTCTGCGACAGCAAAGCCCCCATCGTCCCTCGTGGCTCCTGGGCTCACCCTCGCTGTGGTTTCCCCTCCGTGACGGTTTGGGGGGGACGGGACACAACAGATGTCTTTGGTGACAAGCCT
>NW_009200156.1:4489-6825 GCF_000690835.1 Fulmarus glacialis | reverse complement strand
GGGCTGGGGGGTTATGGCACATGCACGGAGCTGCTCATGGATAAGCGCTCCCGCACAAACAGCCTCTGTCCCGAGCAGCCTCACGACGCTGGGAGATGAACATGGGGACTAGCCCAGTGCAGCCGTGGTCCTGGCGCCCTGTGCATGGTCCTCCGGGACCTGGAGCATCGTCTGGGGCAACCGGGGCTGCTGCTCCCCGTCTCTTCGTGTGGGGCACGAAGTGCCTGCTATATCCAACCACCATACTCGAACTGCAGCCTCTGAACAAGAAACTCGCCCCGCAACACTGCCTTGGCAGGGGTTTTGCTGTGCACCCCTTGGTGCAGAGGGGAGAGCAAGAGAATTTGGGAGAGACCAGAACCCACATGCTGCTGTCAAACACACCTGCTTAGAAAGCACCTACACAACCTGCCAAACCCCCCCTTGCAGCAGGAAACCCAAAGCTCAAAATTACTGCTATTGCACAGTGCCCAGTAAATAATACACCAAGTTACAAGCATTATTAACACTCACCTTTGGAAGCCTGGCAGGCTCAGGGGTTGGTTCTCTCCCCGCTTGACTGCAACCCCCTTCAATGGGATGCACCAAATCCAACCATAAACTCATGGCCAACACCTAGCATGGGCACTGCATTGAGCAGGACAAGCCAGTGTGCCAGAGTAGCACTGGGCAACATCGCTGAGCACAGCCTACCTACAGCGCTCCCCAAGGGTGATCCCATGGGACATCCCATGGTCTGTTTGAGGGGTTCACTGAAAGAACCCAGCATTGCTGCACACATGGATGGTCACAAGCCTTTAGGAGACCATGAGCAGCCTCATGCCAAAGCATATGAAGGTGTCACCCCCACAGGGGTGAGCTGATGGGGAAGAGCAGACCCAGAGAGCTTTCCCTAACCAAGCTCTACAAAAGCCCCTAGCCAGAGGCAACACATCTCCAAGCCTCCAAGGGCCACAAAGCAGGTCCTTCCTCAGCCTCTTCCCCTCCATCTCTGCTTCTCCCCCCCAAGAAACACCTGTCCTAGACCTGAAGCATCCCCATCTCACCTCTCCAAGCCCAGGGAGACAAGCCAGCAGGCAGAGCAGACCTAGACCTCCCCAAACCCTGCAGGAGATGAGGACTGGGGAGATGTCACATGCACTCTGAAATCATCCAGGTCACCAGCTGCTTCTGTCCAGGCAGCAGCTCAGACTCCACGTTCAGCCCAGAAAAACCCTGGGAAGTCCTGGCAGGCACCAAGATTGTCTCCTCCCTGGAGAAATACCTGGTATGGGCCATCAACAGAGCCAGGCAATGCAGACATGGTTGAGGAGCACTTGGGGACCCCAGAGGGATCAGGCACGAGAGGGGCAGAGACACTAGCAGATTCTGGCATGAAAAGGCATTTTTTTATCCTGTGTCCCAGACAAACCAGGGCTGTAATCCTCAGGTGCCTGATGTCCTCTGCTCAGTGTTAGCTCAGCCACTGCTGGGAAATCAGAGCCGAGACCTGGCCCTGATAGCCGACTCCTCCAAAAACCAGCTTTTATAGTACATCTACCCCAGATCCTTCTGCTCTGCCCCCACACATCGCCTGGAGGACTGCAAAAGTACTTGAGGTGAGTACATTGCCCATGCCAGGAAAGTACCTCCCTCCAGCAGGGAGAAAGGCCGTAAGAGCAGGGCAAGGAGCCAGCAGCCAGCCCAGGGGATGCACCCAGCCCTGGGTGCCCCTAGTGCAAGTTTAGCTACTCTGGTGCACAGGGCAGCACCCACCGTGGACCCAATCCCCTGATGCAAGGGGGACGATACGGGGACAGTCAGGACCAGTGCTCCCAGCTTAAGGCACCTCTAGAGCTTCAAGACCATATCTCAGCCCACCTCCTTGTCCCAAACATCTCTGCACCCTTGTCTGTCCTCACAGCCTTGTGCTACACCCACCACCCCCTTCCTAACATATTTGGGGACAGCCACTCTGCATAAACAAGAGCCCTGCAAAACAAAGCTGGATTGAATTAGGGACCTTTTCAATGGTCTCTGCAGCAGCCAAAGTCTCTGGGACCAGGAGATGGGAGGAACAACGGGATGGGAGGCTTCGGAATGTGGAGCCCTTCGTCTCCAGAGAGCAGCAGCAGTCGAGGCACACTGTGGCTGATTCACAGAGGGGGGGAAAAGTTTGTGCCCTGTTGTCTGAAGCAGAGCATCACAGGAACCCCTTTCCCAGCTATTTGGGCCACCAAAGCAAGTTCTGCTCCCTCGAGGAAGATGCTTGCCCTTTCTTTCTTCCCTCCTTCCCAGATGCAGACACACACAGGCATCACCGGTGCCTTGCCACTCTCGGTGCTGTCAGCGAAGGG
>NW_009200156.1:0-4476 GCF_000690835.1 Fulmarus glacialis | reverse complement strand
GCTGCCACTCCGTGCGCCCCCTCACTCTCCCCCACGCCACGTGCTCCCAGCTCCTCCACAGTGAGTGGGGGCTGTGCTGCCGCTCGCCCCCCACGGCACCCGGCTCTGACGCGGCTCTCCCACCCCCAGCCAGGCCCACGGGATGGAGCGGATGCTGCCGTGGGCTGGTGGGACAGCCCATTGGGAAATGATGGGGCTGTTCTTGTCCATGGAGGGGGGTGCAAAATGCTTCCCCTTGGCCCTGTGAGACCCCCAAATCCTGCATCCCATAGTGCTCCACAATGACCCACCTCCTCTTGAGTTGCTCTGAATTCATCTTACCTGGTTGAAGGAGCTACAAACTGCACAAATAAACTCTGCAAACCCACCCATTGGGGTATTTTATCATAAGAATTCTCCCCTGGTGAGGTTGGGTAAGGGAGCAAGGCTTTATATAGTGGGGACATCTCCCTACCTCGAGGGAGCCCAGGGGTGACAAACACGGGCCACTGCCGCCTGCCTGGCAGCATCTCTGCAGTGCCATAGCAACAGCTGAGAAGTAGGGAGGCCCAGATGGCAAACTCCTCCGTCCGTCCTTCCCCACGCGCCGTGCCGGCGCACGCAGGCGCTGCCCACGCTGCCAGAAGGGTAACTCCCTGGCCCACCCCCAGCACACGGTGGCACAGGCGAGCCCAACCACCCAGTGTGCTGGCCAGACCCCCCGCGGTGCCATGGATGGGGACCCAAAGTGACAAACGCCCCAGCTGCTCGGTACATGGGGGCAAAAGGGGTTTTGTGCCACAGGACCCCCAGGACTGAAGTTCTCCCTGTGCATCTGGTCTTTTTAGGGAGGTCTTACAGAGGATGGAGCCCCACGCCACAGGGGTGAGGCTGGGTTAGGGGAAGCTTGAGCATCCCCCGGAGTCACACCTGGCTGGGGGGACAGCAAAGGCCACCCAGCTGCACAAGGAAAAGCAATGGCATGAACATACCCCAGCCCCACGGTCATCCTCTCCCCAAATCAGGATGGGGAAGTCCAGCAGCATGACTCCAAACTGGAGCCATCTCAGCCGGGGTCCAAGCCAGCCCCTCAGCTAGACAGGACCCTTGGCAGCTCTCACAGGGATGTCTCTGTGCAGAGCCACGTCCCCAGGGATGCGATCTGAAATTGGATACATTTCTGGGCAGGCTGGGAAAGGGATAAAGGGACAGCAGCCAACCCAACCACCTCCTCCATCTCAGGGCAAGAACCCCCTGCCCTTTCCCTGCTTCACCATTAACCTGGCACCACCTGGGTTTGCACGAAGGTTGTGTGCCACCCGCCCCCTGGTCCAGGAGCCACCCAGCCCTGGCTGCGGCTGTTCTGTTCTCCCTGGAAAGAAGGAAGATGGATGGGAAATCAGAAGCAGCAGCAAATGGAGTAGAGGTCATTCATTTGAGGGGTGCAATGGGAGGCTCGATGATGGGGTACCATGCTGCAGGCACCCACAGGGCTGGCCCACCCTGCCACTTTCCACAGGCAGCACTACAAACTGGGTGTCTCCTGTCCTCCTTCTGTAATCCTTGCCTCGGGGGTCTCATCAGCTGCTGAGATGTGAAATAACCCAAAGCTCCTGATGACTTGGTCCCTGATGCTGCAGGGACCTGCTGGCATGGAGGGACATCTGACCTGGCTCGGGGGGGGTAAGATGGACAAGCCCACCAAGCCGGCTCACACAGCTTGCTTTCTCCAGCTCTCCGAAAGGGCCTTGGCAGCCTTTCATCAACACCACCCAAGCTCAGATTGCCAAGCTGAGCTCGTCTTTCAGACGAATAAAGCCCCACTTGGCCCCAGGGTGGTTTCACCACCCCATACCCCATCACCTTTTCACCAGCATCAGGATGGAGCAGAGACCACCACCTCCCCCAGGGCCTGCAGGGAGGACATGGCTGGAGCATCGTATCCCCCAGCCACAGGGACAGGGCTAAGACTCCCCTATTCACCCCCCAGCCTGGTGGGCAAAGGTGCCTTTGCCCACTCACTGCCCACAAACAAGGCCAGCTGCTTAAAGAAGCCAAGCCCCCGGCAAGCGTGGCAAGCAGGGGGAAGCACCATTCGGTGCCCAGCTGGATCAGACCCGTGTGCCAGGAGTGATTCAGCGATGACCAGGCTGGGCTTCGACACACCCCTCACCCCAGCACCCAAGATGGCAAGGAGAGGCCCGACGTCGAGCCGGGAGAGTGGAGGACCCAGTGCCTCCCACACAAGAGCATGAACACGGGTTCAACCCTGGCTCCAGCAGTGACTCCTGTGCTAGGAAGCAGCCCCACCACCCAACATCATCCCTCTGCTCCCATAAACATCCTCTACGAATCACCGCCACCTCCCCAGGAAGCATAGACCCCAGGTGAAAGATTTCACTCCTACTCAGTCTCAGCCCCTCACAGCATTTTGGTATTCACCCCAGTCCTGTACCTCAGTCCCCAAGCCCAGGGAGGGAGGTGTGGGGCCAGCAGCGACGCAGGGGGTGAGGGAACATGCTTTGCTCAGTATAGAGCAGAGATGCTTACAACATCCAGCAAAAACTGGCACCTTCTCCTCCTTCCCCAACTTAAGAGAAGCTCCTCTCCAAAAAAATACCCAACACCTCTGTTTCTGCAGTTGAATCTTTCCCCCCTCCCTCCTTGTTACGGACTGCTTATAAGCATTTTTCTATTTCAAAGCAGTAAAGACATTTTCTGGGCACAAAGGACTCCCGTAATACTACCTCTCGCAGCAGTTCAGATGTATGTGTGCATCTGACAGCGCACACTCGTTCACGCTGGCGGCTTCCAAACCCTTCGCAGCCTTTCCTGCTGCTCCCCGCCCCCCAAAGGGTTAAAACCAAACCACAACAAACAGCAAGCACAGGAAAAAACCACGAGTTTCTCTGACTTCCCCACCATCACCCACGTCCCTCAGGCATCACAGAGAAAACACTCCAGCACCGCGACGCAGGATAAATAAGGGGCAATTGGAAGGGAAGCATTGCATTAGTTTCCTCCTTTACTTTCCCCATTCCCGCTGGGTTTGCAGAGGTTTGCTGGCAAGGTGAAGGCGGGGCTGGGGGATCAGGGTCAGTGGTACCTGCTGAAAACCTGCTTGGGCATCGCATGAACCTGTAAGCAAGCGGGGAAAGCGGCTCCCGTCATCTTTACCCAGCAAAGGTGACAAGCAGAGCTGCGAAAGAGCCACTGCAATTACTCCATGGTTCTGCTGCAGTTGCACTGTGACCAAATAAAACAGCCTCAGGAAGAGACCCAGCAAAGCCCTCTCCCTCCATGCAACTGCCATCGAGGTGAAAAAAAAAAAATAAATAACCCTCCATTACTCATTTCAAACCTTGCTGCATTTAACTGCCAGAATAAAGGATTCCACCTCTTCTCTGCTCAACTCCCACTGGCAACTTGCTCTGGGGGCTACATCTCCCTAAATGCTCACATTTCAATTAGCATTAGAATAATGAAATGGCTCAGAGTTCATCTCACCCAAAAATGTACTGGAAAATAAAGAGCAGAGATTGGAAGAGATGAAGATTTTTTTTTCGCACACACACACAGAGCATGATGGATTCAGGAGAAGGAAATATATTCCTTTCTCGACTCCACGCTGATGAGATTAACATGGGCTTTGCTAACTGCCTCTCCAAACAAGGATAACGCAACTTCAAGTTGATTTTCCAGATAAACAAGCATGCAAACAAACGCAAAGTGCTCAACTAAAAATACCTCCCTGCTCCGATGCTTCTCCCCACCGCCACCACCCCGAGAGGAAAACACACAAACCCTACCGCAGCACCACAGCGAGTTGCAAAATTATAACAATGCGAGTTAAATAAGCTACTTAAGGGACATCTCACTGTCCTTTTTTTTTTTTTTCCTCCCCTTAAAAACGCGAAACCGCAGATCCCCAGATACACTCAGCCAGGGCAGGGAAGGGAACATTTTCTGTTGTGGGGATTAAAAAAAACCGACATTCTAATCGGATCCAAAGTCTCGAAAAAGAACAACCAGCTCAGAACTTGCTTTTCTTGCCCAATTTGGGTATATATGTGGCTGCGTGCGGCTGTGGCGTTCCCCCCCGCCCTTGCAGAAGCAGCAGCTTTAGCATCTTTGCCTGCTGCTCTCTCTCCTGCTAAGGAATCGGATCTCGTTTACTTTATTCCTCTTAAGCCTTGGCCAAACTGTTGCTGGGCTTTTTTTTTTTTGGGGATGGGGTAAGGGGGAAAGCCGGATCTGCGTCCTCTGCCCGGGAAGCAGGGCTGAGCTCTGCCCGGCAGCGCAGCAATGCCGAGGGCACCTGAGCCCTGCACCGGCAGCCCAGCCCGCACCCTGTCGCCGGGAGGGGACGGCGCCCCGGGAGAGCCCGGGGGGACCCCCACTTACATGGAAGTGATGTTCCTTGAGATGTCCGTGATATTGATGCTCGTGTTGCCATTGCTGCTGCCTGAATCCTGCCCTTCCAAGAGAGGGAAGAGG
>NW_009200155.1:5281-6775 GCF_000690835.1 Fulmarus glacialis | reverse complement strand
CCTGCTCTCCGGGCAGCACGGGGAAAAGAGTTACCCCGAACCGTAAGTGCATGTGTGTTCCCTTCCCAGCCTCTGAGTTATACAGGGACTGGTTAGATGGTTTCAGCGGTTAGATGACTCACGACCTCATCATATTGTGGCAACGCTGCTATAGCACTCACACTACAAATTATGGGCTGGATCCCGCCGCCCCGACGGTGGCTGGGTGCCCGGTGACTTCAGATATAGCAGTGTGTGTGTTTGTTTTCTGAAAAGCTTTGGCTTCAGTGGGAGGGTTTGGGTTTTTTTCTTTTTGCCTGAGGAAGAAAGAAAGGATGGGGCCTTAAAAAAGGAAGGAGCTGCTGGCGATGCTCCGCTGTCTGGCTGGGCTGTGCCCGGGCTCAGGATCCCTCCCCAAAGGCAGCCTTTGCAGAGGACTTGCGTCTCCCCTCTGTCAGCTGTGCTGCCTACCATGCCTCCGCACAGCGCTCGTTAGCGGGATGTGGGTATGGCAACGAGAGCAGGAGCCTTATCCCCGCTTGCCTGCATGTCCCGAGTACCACTGCCCAAAATCTCGGCTCTCCGCGAGCTGACGTAACTTGAGCAATGTTTGCAGCACATTTTCCACTGCTGTGGTGGGTTGCCTGGAAGAAACCTGCTCAAATAATCATCACTTTGATTCCCAAAACAAAAGAAAGGAGCCGACTGAGTTAAATGCCTCCCTTCTGATGTGCTGTTTTGTTATTTTGCTTTCAAGAAAAATATATACCCCCTTGGCGTGTTTACAGTGCTGATTTGGTACTGCAAACACAAACCCAAATTGGAGGGCAAGGCATTTCAAGAAGAAAAGCAAAGGCAACCTCGGGAGCTGGCTCTCCATGCCGGAATGCCCCCACGGCGGGGCAGGAGGGGCCCTGGAGAGCTGCTCCCCCTCCCGCGGCCCTGCGGGAAGGAAACCTCTGGCTAAGTGTGGAGCCCCCCCGCCCCTTCTCCTCTCCCTTCCCGGGTGGCTTTCGGCTGCCACCTCGGTGTCGTGACTCCCGAAGCAGCTCTCCCCTGGGTGATTTCCCCCATTTGCATGCTGCAGCCGCCTCCTCTCAAGCTGAAATGCTGCTTGCTGTTTCCTCGGGCCCCAGCACCGCTGCTCTGGGTGCAGAGCTGCGTTGGGGGGACCCCTTATCTCCCCTCCCCAGACTGCCCTCAGCCCCCTCTGCCTACAGCAAGGGTTAAGATTTGCATTTTTGTTTGCATCGGATTTTTGTTTGCATCTCCTGCTGCCACCTCCCCAGTGGGTGCAAGGAGCGGCGAGCCAGCCCCACGTCACCTTCCGTCCTTGCAATGCATGCAGATGTGCCAGATGTTCCTCCCCAGCGCCGGACACGAGGCTTGTGAAAGCAACAGCGAAGGCAGGCAGGGATATGTAGAGCCCGGGACCTGGCTTAGGAAAGCGCCGGTGCTGGGGTGGAAGGACGTACCGCTGCTGCTCGCTCCTCGCTGCCCTTCCCCGCCCGGGGG
>NW_009200155.1:4342-4911 GCF_000690835.1 Fulmarus glacialis | reverse complement strand
AAGATGTCCCTGCCCATGGCAGGGGGTTGGACTAGATGGCCTTCAAAGGTCCCTTCCAACCCAAACTATTCTGTGATGTTATGAAAATCCAAAGGGAGTTCATATGTGGGGGCTCAGCAGACCCTCGTCTCCAAACCCTCATCCTCTTCGCGAGGCAGGCAGCTGCCTGCAGCCTGGGTTGGTGCTCTTTGAATTTAGGCAGCCGCATTTCCGCGGACGCCTCCCCATCCCGCACACCCGCTCCCAGGAGGGAGCAGAGCCACGGGGCGGGCAGGGGTGCAGGCAGGGGTGCAGCCAGGGGTGCAGGCAGGGCCGCGGGGCCGGCCCGGCAGCTGTCGATAGGCAGGGATGATAATCACGTAGCGCTACGGAGGGTGACGGTTGTTTTTCTTCCCTAGGGCTTGTGTGGATGTGCCGGCATCTCTGACAGCATAATCTTCTGCCTGGTGTCATCATTATGGAAACAAGCTGTAAATCTTCCCTTGATGTTATGTAGATCCGGGATGGCTTGCCTCACGGGAACAGCCAGTGTTAAGAAATAGGGTGTTGAACATAAAGATTAACATATT
>NW_009200155.1:3041-4289 GCF_000690835.1 Fulmarus glacialis | reverse complement strand
CGCTGTTAGCGGCTCTGCCGAGCTCTGCGCCGTGTCTGCCGCCGCCTTCCCAGCAGCTCCGAGAGCTGGATGCTTTTACCACACCATCGCCTTTTTTTTTCCCCCCCTCTTTTTCCTCAGGCAGAGCTGTCGAGCAGCAGGGGGAAGAATACTGCAAAGTAAGGGATGCTGTTCAACAGAAAAAGTTGCTGTTTGGATATTTTCGGCGTAATTTTGCTGACCTGCAGACACCTTTGTTCGCTGTTGCTCCCAGACCTGTCATCTTCCCACCTGCTACCATTTAATCCTGCCCATCCCAACCGGCTCTGCGGGCTGCTGCGTGTCGGTCCCGGCTGCGCCGAGTGTTTCCACTCACCCCCTCGCTCTTCTCCGCCAGCCCTTTAATCTTGGGGAATATTTTTTTTTCCCTCTGACATCTCTGACTCTCTTGTGAAATGCAAATTAATTAGATTCTAATTACTCGCTGTGTGCTGTTTCTGTTTCACTCTCTTGTTAGGTTAGTCTAACATCTTTGTTGTCAGCTGTATGTTGTATGTATTCAGCCCATTAAAAGTGATCCTTGTTCAGCGGGAGACAGGCAGAGCAAAGAGACAGTTCCCCCCCTCCTGCTGGGGCTTTGTCAGGAGCAGCTTTGTCAGCAGTTCCCAGCAGCATCGCTAAGGCAAACCTCCGCTTTTTTTGTTGTTCAGTTTTTCTCTTGTTTTTTTATAACCCGGCAAGTTAAGCATTTCAACGAAACATTTAGCAAGCATCAGCCGACCCTGCCGGCTCACCCGCACCGCGCAGGGCCACGCTGGGCTTTTCTCCACGCTGGCTTTATGCTGCCCACGGTCTCCCGTGTGCTGGGAGAGCCACGCTGGGACCCCTGCCCAGGTCCTGGGACCCCTGCCCAGGTCCTGGGACCCCTCCGTGTCCCTCCGTCCTGCACCCAGCCCCATCCTGGCTCCCACATCCCTCTGTCCTGCTGGGAGGACCCGCTACCAGTGAGGGCTGGGGGACCCTCGGTCCAGGGATGCTCATCCCCGGGGACCCCTGGGCCTGTAAAAGGTCCCATCGCCGCCACCCCGGTCCCTCCCTGCCCTCTGTGTGTCCTGGTGGGAAAGCAGACACCAACCTGCATCCTCTTGCCTTGCTGACGCCCGGCTGTCTCCCTCTCCTCTCCCCTTCCCCTCGCTCCTCGGCGCCCTCCTCCTCTCTCCTGCCAGACCCACGGGACTGCCTGTGTCTCTTGCCATCCCTCTCGTTAAA
>NW_009200155.1:2242-2987 GCF_000690835.1 Fulmarus glacialis | reverse complement strand
GGCAGCCCCCATGGCAAGTGTCCTTTCGGTGCACGAGTGGCTCCTAGACCAAAACCTGCCACCTCGATGGAAAGCACGAGGCGGGAAAGCTCACGCAGGCGCGGAAAGGAGGGCAGCGTCGTGCGCTATCCTGCAAAAGCCGGCTGAGAAACGTGGGTATTGGTCTTCATCCCGTGCTCAGGAGTTCCAGGCAGATTCATGCCTGGATAGTCCGGTAATAGAGAGCTTAATAATAACAGGAACTTCACGGAGAATGCGCTACTCAGCAATGAATCAGGTAATAATCTCGACATATAAATGGTCCTCGTTAGCCACGGGAGTTTGCACCCCTGGCACGGAGCACTGTGGAAGTCCGCGGGCTTGCCGCGGGCATGGCCGGGCGGTGGGAAGGGGGTTCCCCCCGGATTCAGCCCTCCCTCTGCTCCCGCCTCCCCCAGCATGCACCACCCCACACCGGGGAGGTGATGCCAAACCGCAGCTCCTTTGGGTGCCTGTTTGATGTCTTAACGATCTAACAAAACATGTGGCAAACAGGAGTGTTCATTCCCAGTGACGTTGGGAATAAGACACTTCTCATACTTCCTATAAATTGAGCATGTAAGTGGGGAAGCTGAGGGGGAATCAATCGAGGAATCGGGAGCGTCGGCAGCGCTTCTCCGGCAGCTGAGACCGGTGTCACCTCTGCCGCCACCTCCACCCCAGCCCTCCTCCGCACCCCCCGGCACCCCGGGGGAGCCCTGCAGCC
>NW_009200155.1:0-1990 GCF_000690835.1 Fulmarus glacialis | reverse complement strand
GCCCCGGAGGCATGGGCTGCCCGCGGCTGCCTGCGGCTGCCCCCCGTGATGCCGGCCCTTTACCCGGCCCTTTGCACGAGCATGTCCCTCTGCCTCAGCCCCGGTCCCCGGGGAGCCTCGCACGTGCACCCACAGAGCGGCGCAAATTGGAGAGAGGCCCCAAAGCATCCCTAGCTGGTCATTGTCTCTCCGGCTCGGGTCAGCTTTCCTTCCAGCTGTTGAACTTCCAGATGTGGGGTGCTGTGCCAGGACCGATCCTGCTGCCCAGGTGTGAGGACCAGCATCTCCCCGGTACCCACAGGCGCAGAGCCAGGGAGATGCTCCTGTGACGAGGCACCACCAAGTAAAACAGACCAAAGGTTTGTTCTGCAGGTTTTTTTTTTCTCCTCCGAGTACTGCAGTCCATAAATAGTGTTAAAATACAAGCAGAATCTTCTTCTACCTTTGTGCTCTTCTTCTTCTGCGGGAAGCCCGGCTCGCTGCTCTCCGGAGTTTGTTTGTTGCCCTAGGAGACACGCTGACAAGCATCACAGGCTTTGAAAGTCAATTGCTCACTGGAGTTGAAAATGTGTTTTCAGGTATCTGGCTGATAAGTCCTCCATGAGGAGGATGTGGCTTGAATGCTAAGTGAAGCAGTGCTGGATCTGGCCCCTCGGGCAGCGAGAAGGGGAGATTGCTCTGCTCTGATGTGCGCAATGAAACGCTGCAGCTCAAAATGACCACAAGATCTGAGTGCAAAGTCCTTGTTTGCCCAGTCGATAAAGAAGGCACAATTTATATTTAAAAGCACTATAAAGTTTTTGCTCCTAGAGAAATTATTTCAGATGAAAATGAATGAGGATTAAAAATTTCCGCTGCTCTGGGGAAGTGGTTGTGACTCTGGGTTTTCCATGGTCCCGGTTCCGCCAGGAGCAACAGCACTGCCTGAGTCCGGCCCCACTGGGCTGCAAGACACGGGGCGAGTGTCTGGCCACTGGTAGATGAAGAGTCACGCCAGAGAGGTCCGAGCATCTCCCGTGGTGGGACGTGGGCCTGGGCTGCAGGAGCAGCAGTAGTGATGGAAGTCATGCCAGAAAAACGATTCGGCTCTCCTGGGGATGGGTGATGGAGCTCCTCGCCCTGCCCCGGCACTACCCTCGGCTCTGCCGTAGCGTCGGTGTTGGGAGCCTGTGCCCAGGGGCGTTTCAGCGCTTGGAGGAGATGCCTGGCTGAGATCCACCTCTCTAGGGGATGCAACCCTGGGCCCCAAGCGCTTGGATAAGACTTGCTCCGATGGTCAAAATCTCTCTGCGTTTCTCTGGCTGGAGTTTGCAGAGCAGAGCCTGGACCACCGTCATCTCCCTGCAGCTCCATCGTCTCCTGGAGGTCGGGCTGCTCACCATCCTGGAAACCGAAGCGTAGCTCTGCCTGCGGCCGGTGCATCGAGGAGCATGTGTTGGTGGGGGTGAATATTCCAGCAAACCAGCCGTGCATGTTTGATGTGGTTTAAATTAATCTCGATTGCTGTCTAATATTTTAAAAAGACACTTTTTATAACATGCGAGAATAATGTAGGAGAACTAATGTTCCCTTATGAAATGCCTTTCAGAATAATGATAAAAGTGCACTTTAATCTGCTGTGAGAAGTCTCCGTGAGGGAGAGACGTCATACGAACAGGTGGAATCGTGGAATAAATACAATAATTAATGAGAAGGAAGAATTTGCATCTTCTGACTTTTCCACAACACCTGCTCTTTTTTTTTCCAAACGGTTTTATTTTGTTTCCTGAGGAGGTCAGGAGAACCTGGGGATTCAGGCTTCTGGCCGTTATTAAGTTATACTTTCAAAGACTATAAAATGTCAGGGAAGCAGTGCATGGGAACTAAGTGCTCCATTAAGTTTTCCCTATGAAATTAAGCACCTTTATTGCCTTAAATGAGAGCTACCGCCTAATGATGGACCGATGCAAATTTCCATCTGCATACCTGAGCGAAAGGGCTGGTTCCCACC
>NW_009200154.1:0-291 GCF_000690835.1 Fulmarus glacialis | reverse complement strand
GGTGCGCACCCCGCCCCGGGGCCGCATCTGTGACACTTCGATAGCGGCACTTAAAACGTACAGTGTTTTGCGAGGGGGCTTCGTTTCGATCTTGCCCTCTCCCCCTGGGAAACTAAAAGTACTATTAGGCTGTTTGTGTTCAAAGCAGAAACGGTGCCTGAAGGTCACGTTTCGCAGGCACGCTGAGGTGCGAAGAGGAGGAAGCTAACCGCGTGGAGCTTCGGAGTTACAGCACCCGCGGGTCAGTAATGGCGCATTCAGGGCGGTGTACCAAAGGAACAGGAGAGGTGC
>NW_009200153.1:0-10143 GCF_000690835.1 Fulmarus glacialis | reverse complement strand
GTGTTGGGTTGACGGTTAGACTCGATGATGTTAGAGGTCTCTTTCAACCTTAATGATTCTATGACGATCCCCCACGGCACTGGGGCTATTCACATACACACTGTGCCGACTGAGCACATCGGTAGCAAGTTGAACAGCTTTTGGAAGGTATCAGACTTGCGTATGTGTTATACAGCTTAATGAAGTCAGTGGACATGTGGACTTCTGGATGTTTGGAGCCCATGACAGCAGCCTGGTGCCACTGGTAGACTCTGTGGAGCACATGGCCAGCAAGATCCCTCAGAGAGTCTTTACCTGGATCCACGAAAATCCACCCCGCCAATCAAAGCTAGGGACAATTTCTACCATGGTCATGGCAGGACTCGGAGCTCAGCAATTTGTCTACATTATCTATAAAGCTCTTTTGAGCTGTCAAAATTCTTGCCTGTGGTGGGAGGGTGTACTAGTAAACAGCTAAACTGATTTCACCAAAAGTCTTAGTAGCTGCCAAGTTAAAACATAAGCTACATAGGATGCTGAGAGAAATAAGGAATGGATTTCAGAAATAGTCATGGGAGGAGGGATGGGGTTGATCCATTCCTTTAGCTCCTGGCAGCTTTCTGAGGCTTGTGCTCAGGCCTGTTGCTCCTGATGCTTTTTAAGGGACCAAGGCAGGAAAGCAGTTGTGGGACAGCAACAGAGACTGTCCAGGTCCCTCTGCTGCGTCTCTGCCAGGCATCAGCTCAATTGCTTGCCTTGCAGATAAAATGAAACTATTACATTGCCAAATAAAAGGAACAGAGTGCAATAGTTTATTGTTAGTATTTTTCTGTTATGGAGCTATGGCTTTAGCTCCTGCAGTAGACATTAATCACACTATGTCTTTTCACAGAATTTATCGTGACAATCCGTGGGCCCTGGGGATAATACCTAACTGTCTGCTGGCGTGATCTCTAGCCAGTGATTAAAGGGAATGCAAAGGCAGAACAAAATGTCTCTAATGAGGAAAAGGAACAGTAAAATACTTCACTTACTGGAAGAGAAGTCCTGCAGTGTTTTCTCACCCTGTTCTCCCACTGGAGTCAATGTGAACCTTGTCTGAGTCAGGACTGCTGCAGATGCCTCCCTCTAAAATGTTTTATTTGCCAAAACAGATCAAAGGCAAAATATACTGTATCATCAGGGAAAAAAAAAATCTTGGGGAGTGGCATTAATCTTACCAAACTTTTACTGCCTTAAAAGTGAGAGGTTGTCTAGCCATGTTTAGCTCAGTCACCACAGAGAGAGAGGTGATTCATCTCACCCTAAGACATGCATCTAAAAGACAGCAGATGACTTACTGTCTGGGAGAGCCTGTTTCTCTCTACTGACTATTCAGTGACTATACAGGGGTAGGTATGTCTCCTTATAGAAGGTGGCTTGGTCCAACCCATCCTATATTAGCTTTTTCTATTTTTGAAGCTGTAGGATAGATTCCAATAGACCTTCTGCTATAGGGAGCCAAGAGGATGAAGCTGTTAAAGTGTATCTGGTTCTCTGTTTTAAATCTTTCTTACACAGTTCTGCAAGTCATCAAGTAAGATTTCTGACACTGAGTGCTTTGTTCCGTGGTTTAATTGGAAGACATATAATCGTTCACAGACATTACCCTGTGTGCAGCTGCTGACCACAGAGGCAGAATTATATGACCTTTGAAAGCCACTTATGTTTTGCAAGTTACTTAATTCTGCTATATTCTCCATTTGAAAACACTAGCTACTTATATTTGAGAAGTACTAAAATGCAAATTTATGATTTATCACTGTTCTAAGACACAGATCTCTCTTTACTTTTTCTAAAAGCAGGTAATTTGTACAAGGGGGAGAAAAAAGGAAAGGAGTCATTTAATTTTAAAGCTCTGCAGAAGAAACATCAATTGGACTCTTAATTTTTACAAACACCTCACATTCTACACAGATGCTACAAATTTGCACACAGAATATTGTTACTACGCAACCCAAAAAGCCAGAACAAAAGAAAAAAAACAAACCACAAAAGTAATTTAAAGACATAGCTCACCCCTTGACTGACATAGTCTGTTCCATTCAGCTGGAGAGTTGGCAGATGGCATGCTGAGATCATTATTTCTCCTTCCTTTCAGTAAACGCAGTGTAGAGTATTTCAAATTTACAACATGAGATTGTAGGCCCACTCAATGGGTCTGATTCTGCCACAGCTTAAAATAGGGCTTTGCCACTGATTTCAGCAAAACAAGAAACTGTACCATACCCATGCAACACAGATCCATAATGAAGTACTAACATTTTATATTATCTAGCCTCTAAGTTCAGCCTTCAATAATCCCAGTTTTCCTTGGAAAAAAACCCCACCTTTACTGAGCTAGAAATGAATCTATCTCACTCAAACGATTTATTTCCAATTCAGCATAATGAGCGGTAGTCACAGATTTGGTTTGTGTTATTTTGACTATGGCATTTTACATTGAACTTGTCAGAACATTGAGTACAATGTTGGTGCAAAACTCTTGGGCTACAATGAAATCTCTGAATTCCCAGTCCTCTGTAACAAAGTCATGATGGAAAACATGACCATATTTAAATATGTTACATGCCCTGTTGTGAGTTCTAATCTTATTCCCCTGAAACCAGTGTAAGATTTACTAATGATTTCAGTGGAATTAGGCACTGTCGGAAGAATGCAGGAGTGTTGTTACTGCTCAAAAGATTTACAGTGTTATATCTTAGCCATTTTACGGGAAAATATGACTTAAAAGCACAAATCTGCTGCTCTCAGCTGAGAAATACAGAGTACAGATTTTCCAGAATCATCAGCATCGCTGTGTTCCAAATTCAGCTGGAAATCTGGGGGAGCATCTATCAGAACATTACTGCAACTATAAATGCACAGAAATGATCCCACTTGTCTTCCACAGGAAGGATAAAACTACATGATTTTTATTACTGATATCCAACAGCTCACTTCCTGACTGTAGATCACTATCTGGTGTGACTATGAAATAATCTGAGATACTCTTCTAAGAAGTGATGCTATTCATGGTAAAGCAACATCTTCTGGCCTTATTTACGCAGATCATCTCATTGACTTCAAAACCTCAGCAGCATTTACAATCCACAGGATTATACGCAGAATTTGGCCCAGACCTTGTCCCACACACTAAAATCCATTTGAGCAGCCCAAGGAATTAATGAAGGCATTATTATTTTTCATAGTAGTACCCTCCATGCTGTGAGTTTTAGCAACCTAGAAGTTCTATAAAATAACAGTAATACCTAAATATGCCAAAGCCATTTGTAGGACTGTGACTTAAATCAAAAGCTTGAAGAAGTTTATTGGAAAAGCTCTGATTTTTGCATCAAACCATTAATTTTATTTGTAATACTGAGTGATAGGAAAGGATGAATAATGAATTTATTAAGCAGGTACAGTCAGTATGTCTAGAAGTACTAAACTTTTGATCTGACTAATAATTTATTCAACTAACAGTGAAACATGGTGTTCATTTTAATAAATTTCAAGATAGCAATGTGGCATCATTATTGGGCTTTCAGGACAGGATTCAGATCTAGATTGAGATGCTTACATTTAGGTGTTACTGGTGCACCAGGTATCCAAGTTATCACTGTAATCACTGGAGATCTAGGGATCAATTTGGCTTCCTAAACGTAGGAGTCTAGCGCCAGTGTCCTCTGGTATTCTGCTCGGCCTTCAGCTGCTACTCCAGAAGTGCAAATCTCCAACAGGTCTTTTACCACAACTGCCATCCCTTTGGAGATGTCTCAGCCTTGAGCAACTCAACAGTCATAAGCGTCAAGCCCCTATTGAACACAATTAGAAGTCCCTGGAGAGCAATTCAGCTTGTTTCAAATGCTCTAAGGCTCAGTTCCGTTGCCTAAAAATAAATGCATGGTGCAATCTTAGATAAATTATTACGCCTGGCCTCCAACTGCCTCTTCTGATGGGCACATATCTCACATAGGACCTAGACCCTCTTCCAGGCTCATAAGGGTGGTTACTAACTCCAGGTACCTCAAATGGCACTAAATATATAAATTTAGGGAATCGAATTGTTCTCTGGGCCCCAATGATTGAACTGAGTTTAAATAGGAGCTTAGATACCTCACATGCTTATAAACCACATACATTTATTTATCTGTATTTTAATCCCACACTCAGTGAAAGATCCCCATAAAGATAACAAGATGCCAAATAACAAGATGCAGGAAGTTATCTTAATACTATATCACAGATTAATATCTTTATTAAATAGCTATTTCACAGCTGACGGAAAACTAATACCCACTTTGATTTGCTTATTCGCAAATGCCATGCTCAACAAAATGTATTAATATATAGACCAACAAAAATTAGTTTATTTATTGAACTGGATGAGACACCTAAGCTACAGGAATTTGAACAGTCACATGAAAGCTCTTTCCATGCAGGTTAATATACCCAAAGTCTTAGAAGCAGTAAGTAGCCTGGGAGGAGAAACAAGTCAGCATGGCTCTGTAGAGTCCAACACTTGGCTGTGCTCATTCTGATCTGGCCTGAGTAATTCAACACAACATATCTTAATAGCTCCCGAATTATAAAGATTAAAGACCAGTGATGTATTCACTTATTTTGTCTAAAGATATTTATGGGAAGGCAACATCATTAAGGGAAAGTTTGACTACATACAGATCTGCTCTGAGGTGCAAAAACTGTGCACTTGCTCTATTAACAGCCCAAGCAGTCAAATACCCTTTTCCTAAAAGGCTGAAAATATATCAGACATACTTTCCATATGGAACTAATGTACTTTCAAATTGGACTTGTTCAAACAAACCCACTGACAACCTGATGTGAGAGTTGATAAGAGGAGGCATCTTACTCTTTTTATAAGGTGGCACACGCTATCTTGTATCTTTCGATAAGCTGTGCTGCCCCGAAGCATTACTATCGGTGACATTCTCCCTTCAACTCTAAGAGCATAGAAGTGAAATACCAGTGAGGAAATTCCAGGCTTGAGCTCTGGTCAGTATTTAATAATCTAGCGGCATCTTAACTATCTCTACTCATATGTCTTTATTGGCTGTCATAGGTGAGTGATGATAGATTAGAAGTCATGCCTGGTTAATACTCAAAGTGCCTGCTCTTTTACGCCAAAGCTTTTCCTCAATTGCACTGGTTTTGTGGCATGTTGGTAGGAGGGAATGAACTTGATGATCTCCAGTTAAAAAAAAAATCTGCATTACTATTAAAGGTCACGAGCTAGAACAAGACACATATGCGTTGTCCTCTTACTCCAGGGAATATTATTGCAACTAAAAGTAGTTCTCCGTACACTTAGGAGAATCGACAAAAAGGTATCTTCCCTGCAAGGATAACAACCTCAAACTTTATTAGAGTTATTTTTTTCCTTCCTGTAAAATTAAATGTCTTTTTAGTTTATGTAGTTCAACGTAACTTTATAAATTAATATAAGAGCTGAACGGCCAGTCTTGTATATCAGTCTGAAACAATCCTTAAGCAACTTCCAATTATATACATAAAATACTAATGAAGTGCAATTCCCTCTGGGATGCAAGGCCACATTCAGATTGACAACTGCTACATTAAACACTGCCAAAAATGAGTACAGAGCAAATTTTAACCAAGGACGAAGGGGCATATCACTGCTGTAATAAGAAAAAAGCCATAGGAGCTTTAGCAGTATATTTCGATCTAGGCTCAAGATCAGCCTCTCTGTCTGCAAAGTCAATTTATGCTCACAAAATTCCTGCCAGCATTTTACCAGCAAGACTGTAAGCTGTGAGTGCACAACTGCATGGCTCATACTTCATTCAATTTACATTCGGTCTAATAAACAGAGGGCATCAAAACATGCAAGCTGTGTGAGTTGATGAACTTGCAAAATAAGGACAATTACCTCTACATATACAAAGAAGGCAGAATTTAGTTTTACATGGTCACCTAAGACACCCTGCAGATGGTAAAATGTTCCAGTCATGGAGGGGTCAAGTCTGCAGCACTGGAATCACAGAGTTTGGTCTTGGGTAAATCGAACAACCTTTACAGTTTAGCTTCGCTTTTCAAAGGATCTGAAATAATAATGCATATTTACCTAATTTCAAGGATATTGTGAGAATTAACTGATGCTAATGTGTCTTCCAAACATACAAAGCACTGTATGGAGCAAACAATTTAACAAGTTTTGCAAAACAAAGACTTGCAATAACCTTGCTGAATTTAGAACATATAATTTCACTTTTTTTTGAAATATGATGCCTATATCAAGCTGGAAATTGTTATTCTTTCAGCTGAAGAATGTATTTTATAAGGTTTAATCATCTACCAGAAACTCCCACAGCATCATCTCATACATCATGCTTAAACTGCTAGAAAGCACACTGAGGACAGCGTGTAACCCGTGAAGTAGAATATTGAGGGGGAAAATCAATTATTTCATTGAATGAAGTTGATAATACTCAGATACTACGATATTTTCTGTATTTACTTTGCTTGCTTCTTTGGTTTTTACTGTATTTACTTTGGTTTCTCTGAGATTAGAAAAAAATCAAATATTTTGTTAGGAAGTATTAGATTATTAGACAACCCTTCTAACCAGTTAAGTAGTCATTTAAGCAGAATATTTTACTCAATTATAATTAATTAGTAGAAACGCAGTCCTTAAAGCATGCCTACATACCAGTGAAAGGAAATGATCTTACCCTTTCACTTACTCAGCAACTCTTCTGAGATCGTATCATGTATCATCTCCTATTCTTATGTCCACATCACCAGATTTAGCATGTGACCTTTTTCTTTCAGCTCACTGATACAGGGAGTCTTACAATTGCAAAATGAGGTCCACAAGGGCTGAATCTGTAGGAGCAGAGAGGTGCCTTCTCAGAGTTGTTAAGTGCCCTTGAATCCCACAGCTCACATTGGGGGAGGTCAGCAGATCTCTGCAGGCATGGTTTCTCCACTCAAAATACCGTCGTATTTTCTTTTTGCTATTTTTTTTTCCTCCTTTCAGCCTAACCCATGGTACTCAGCTAGGATTTTTAGTTTCTTTTAAAGAGAGTTGCTGAACCTCATGAAAATTATCAAGGAATATGCACTAGTCCATAGATTGTACTGCAATTCTGCATACAGGGCAAGAATAAGGGCAGAAAGTATCTCTGCCTTCAGCCTTGCTGGGCAAGACTGCTAAGTCAGAACAGGTTATCATGACAAACTGGCTGAAAGAATATTTTAGGTCGATGCTGCCTTGTCTCCCTGCAGGAAGACTGCTGCTGCTACAACACAGTCCCTGCTCAACTCTTCCATTAAATTGCGGAAGTTTGACATAATTTCCGTGCTGTTCCCTTCCCTTACGCAACTTGGGAAAACAGGTAAACAACTGCATTCAAGAGTGACTGCAACCAGAGGAACAGCCTCCCCTCCTGTCCTGTCCCTCTCCACTGCAAACGTTTGCTGGTCACCTCTTTTCTGTGGAGTCTCTTCCCTTTTTCATTCCTCTGCCCAAGTACTTATCACCACCTCCTCCCTCAGCATTGCACAAGTAAAAGGCTGCTTCCAAGCCTGCTGCCGAAAACTTCAGCTATGCCCGTGACTTTGTTGCTGCTCTGTTTCCCTGTGATCCCCATCAAAACAAGCATCTGCAGGACACTACCTCCCACCTTCTCACGTCCCCGCAAAAGTGCGGCCACATCATGTGTCCTCTAAAACGGCAGCAGTACCCCTCATTTATTTCAGGGTTGAAGACTGCCTTCTTAGCTTATACAACCCTTTTGGACTTGCTTCAGCCTCTCAACAACTTAGATCTCTTCTCTGACCTGCCTTGCCACCCCACACACTCTTGTCAGTTAGTCTCAAGACTCTGTTACCTTCTTTTACTTCCTCTTCTCTGAAATAGCTTCACCTCCAGGATTCTCCTTCTGAGGTCAAATCTCAGCTGAGAGGTTTTGTTTTAACTTTCTCTCTTCATTCCTTTTCTCTTCTCTGTTTATCATCCTTAAGATTTATGAAAAGTTCCCTGAAAAACATTCTGTAAAGAAGCTTAGATTAAAAATGCAATATATATAAAACTTCTTTTAATTTCTCTTTATTACTATTGGGGAGGAGGGAACCCCCTACCCACATACAGTTTGCTTATTTTTAAAGTGAAATAACTTCAGCAACTTAAACTTTATTCACCACGGAAGTAATATTTTAACCGCACTACCAAACCCCACAGTATTTAACCAACACAGAGCAGTAATGAATATAAAGAAAGCCATTGCAGCAGTTTGGTATACAAGTGAGACAGTTGACTCAAGCCTGGGGCAGTAGCTCTCTGAAAAATCATGCATGTCAGCATTTCCTGTACTAAACTGTACTCTCTTCTGCATTTGAAAAAAAAATTAAGCAGTTGTCATGAAATTTATTATAGCCTTTTGGCAAAATATTACCCTCAAGGCACCAATGAGCTCGAAGTCTTAGAAGGGAAATGCTATAAACCTTAAACTAACAAGCTAACATTAGAGATTGGTCTGTCAAATGTTTTCTATGCACTGCTACCCAAGAACAATGTGAAAATAACTGTTGTCTCTCAGTTCTCTGCAATATACCGTGCAGTCACAGCTGTGCATATTTTCTCTACCATCCCATTCTGAAACAATAAATCAGTGCAGAGCGAAAGGTGTCAAAAAGTTTCTTGCTCCTGCAATATACTGCAGTGAAGCATTGCAGCAGGGCAGCGCATCGCCGGGAGGATCACACGGATTTGCTTCATGTTACAGTGAGGTAACATGAACCGTTTGAATAATCTCCAGGTAATCTGCATTAAAACCATTTTACTGCAGTGTACTGCGGTATTAGGAAGGATTTCAATATTGCACCACATGATGCAGCACAGCTTTATAGCATTTGTCAGTTCCTAGGCAGTGAGGGGAAGCTTTAAATCAAAGACTGCAATGTAGCAACTTTCCATTTTACAAAATAATATGACAGACTATTTTGGCTCACTATGTTGGCATATAGTATGAAATGATACAAAATTCCCGCAATAAGATATTACAGACCTAAAAGCCAACATTTTTTTTTCTTTCTTTATTTAGCTCCCCAACCTGGTATGAAGAGAATCTTTCAATGAAAATGGATTTCCCTAACATTAAAGGGAATGTTAAGGGGAACAGTAAAGTGTTACAATGTTATTAGCTCAGTGATAAATGAATTTTGGTATTCTAGAGATCACTTTTCCTGTTCTTACTTAGGCTACCACAAATATGTTTCCCTCTCTGTCCTTTCAGCTTGCATATTCTGTAGTTTAATTTAAATTTGCACATATGCTTTTCTATATAGTTTTATGGCAGTCATATAAAGCAGTAACATTTCAATGTTATTCCAATGTTTACACAGAGATTTTCATTATTTCTATAAAGTTTTGGAAATGTTCCTTTCATTTATGTGCTTACATCAAAGATGCATGAAGAGTATGCATTTCGTCACGAATTAACCCTAACTTTTTCCCCAGGAACACAGGCAAACACAATATTGCAAAATATTATCTGGATATATTTTCAGCATGTGATTTTTTTGTGCTTAGTAGTATGAGAGAGTTTAAAACTGCATTTTCAAAGACCTCTGAAACAGTCTTTGATAATACAGGAGTATCATCAGAGGAACAGCTACAGAGGTAGTAACAGTGACAGAGACAACCCCTAGTTATTATCTGCATTATCTAGCAACCTGCACCTGCCAGGATTTTTATGCTACCCGCGATGCATCAGCTCCGGCAAGGCGGTAAACGACAGGCACAGGGGCTGACCTGTGCTGCAGCACGTTGCAGTTTACTGCAGTAAGAAGGTACGTGCACGGCGTTGCTCTCTGACAGCTCTGGCTGCAGCAAGCCCCCGCTCCGGCCGACTTCTCCGCGGCTTTCCTGTAGGAAACGTCTCGGCGGGTGTGCAAATTGCACACCGCCCGTACGTAAGCACCACGCACGGTGTGTGCCCTAACGCATGACCCAGACGAAAGCTGGTGCTGTGCTGCATCCCGGACGGTGCCCGCTCTCTCCCGCAGTCAGCCGTCGCCTCAATCCCAGCATCAGGATCAGCGCGACACGAGGACCCCAGTCACCTCGCCAGGATGTCTCTCATTGACGCTTCCCTGCCC
>NW_009200152.1:3747-9903 GCF_000690835.1 Fulmarus glacialis | reverse complement strand
AGAAGTGCCCCGGCGAGCAACGCTCCTCAGCAGCAGCACGACCAGAATCTGGCTGTACACAGCCCAGTTTCTACGGGTGAGATTTATCCCTCCTGTCCTAATATTTTGGTAAAACGGGCCAAAAAGCTGGTCGCTAAAGTGCCCGTCGGCTCCAGGCAGTCTCTCTCCAGGGCCACCCCTGCCTCGCCTCCTCGGGCAGTGATGTCCCCACCAGCACCCCGCTGGTGGCAGACCCCTCCCCGACACCCCGCTGCGGGGGAGCATCCTTCCCAGAGGGAAACATTACAACTGTTTTCTGAAATAACAGTCATTATCTTCCCACTCTTTTTCCTCTCCCTCCTTTCCCCCTGCTTCCTTTTCCCTTTCAAGATCATCAATCATTATTTTAGCCTCGGAAAATCAAACCCATCTGTCTTCCAGGCTCCCGAGCACACGCTGTGATAGCTCATGTCCCTCGGCTCGCTCCCCCCGTGACAGCGGGCTGGGGGCTCCACGGAGGAGACCGAAGCTCCAGGCAATGAGGCAGCATCTCCCCGCCTCTGGCCACCGCACAGCTCTCGCGTGGCCCCTCTCGGGCCAGTCACTATGTGTATTTTTTGCATCTCAAAGTGGGATGGACTTGTTTCAAGCAGCTGGGGGGATGCTATGTACGTAAGTGCTCAGAGCTGGAGCAAGGAAATCAAGCTAGTGGAAACCCTCCAGCCTCTTTCCTTCCAGGAGTCACCAACAGCCCATTTTGGGATGCACTGGCATCTCCTGCCCGTCGGGGCATTTCCCTTCCCAGTCACTCCAAAAACCTTTGCGAGACCAGAAATTCAACTCCTGCCCCACCTCACACCCAGGGTACAGCCCAGCCACAACGCTACACGCCAAATCCTACCACCCAACCCAAACCCAAAGACCCAGCCCAGCTGTGACCACAACACACGAAGCATCCCAGTCTGCCGGGGAGCAGAGGGCCAAGGGCTGGTGCCAGCCAAGCCCGCCGAGGAACGCTGCTGAAAAAGCCGATGCTGGAGAAAATGGGACTTTTATCACCCAAACTTCTTCCCAGCGCAGGCAGAGACCTCCAGCTCACCTCGGCGCCTCCTGAGCTATTCCACTTGCTTATAAATTTGGCCACCGCTTGCCGACATGGTGCAAACCCCTTTTGCAGCACTGAAAGCAAAGGCAGGCGGGCGGTGGGCTCCCCATCTGCCCCTCCGCTCCCTGCTGCGGCCGGCTACCGACCCCAGCGGCTTTTGCCATCCTTTGCTTCTCTCTCTTCCTCAAATCCCATTTTCACCACAGGTAGTTACCTGGCTTAACGAGATAAATCTGAAACCGCAGGCTCCTTGGGAGGGGGGCTTGCTGTTGAGCTCAGGGGGCTCCTGCTTCCAACCATAGCATAAGGAGTCATCTTCTGCTTCAAGGAGCCAGCTAAACTTTAAAGGGATTGGAAGAGAATGGTTTCCTCCCCATCTCGCTCCCTCGCGTGTGCATCTAACATAATTAGCTAGGTGCCTCGTAAGGCAGGGACGGATGCGTTTTTATTTTTCAATGAACAATTCTCTGTCAGAAAAATGCAGATTTGATGAAGCTTAAGTGCTTTGTGGGACTCCACCAATTACATCTCAAAATTCATTGGGAAATTAGTAGAGCATTTAATTTTGACAAGGTTGAAATGTTTTGGTTTCCACCGCCTAATTTTGTTTTTATTTCAGGTTGTACACTGGGATAATGCAATATATAACATAAAACTCCAGATGATAATGTTGGAATTAAACATTTCCCCCTCTTTCATAGAAAGGAGATGATTTGACGCAAAATATTTTGGAATTTTCACGTACGTGAGGGATTTCTGCACAGCATTTTGGTTTGGGCTGAAACTCCCAAACACCCAACCTCCCCCCAAGAATATCAGTTTTCAGCATCATCCACTTCATTTCAAAGGACCTCCCCACTCCCCTTGGTCCCCAAGCCACCGCTGGGTGACTTGTGCCAGGAGGAGGAGACCGGAGCAGTAGCCACTGCCCTGTTCCTTCACTTCTAATCCCATTTCTTCCTGAAACGGTCACACTCTTAAATTAAGCCATTTCTCTGCCCCGCTTTGCAGCAGCTAAGGAACAGCCCATCATTTTGATGTGGAAGAGAGCAAAAGAGAAGGATTAGCTCCAGAAAGGCTGCGCTAAGGCCTGTGTGGACCATGCCAAATTTCTCTTCCTTCTCTAAAGAGGCTGGGACCCACACCACACCGGTGTCACCGTGGGCCACGACTACATTAAGAGACTCTGTAGTAGATGCTCTCCCTTTTGCATCCTGCTGAGCCAGACAAACTCCCTCCTGCCCGACGGGCTGACCCCTGATTGGGAAGAGGAACAGTTCACGTCGTGCTTGGAGCCGAACTACACTTTTTTCTCACTCAAATTAGAAATAAATCTGTGCTAGAGGAACCCAGCCTGCGAGCAGGGAGATGGTGACGATCAGCAGGGTTTCACGTCTGTGCAGAACAGCAGCGCCCGCTGCCTGGGCTCGGTGGGCTCCCCTACCTCTTGCTGACACCTCTCCCAAGGTGGGACAGATCCTGGAGCACAGCCATGCTGTGAGCCCTTCCACATCCACCTGCGCAACATCTTTGGCCTCTGTGGCCCAAGTTACTCTCTTCTGACTTAAAAGACTAACTCGCCAGCATGTGCAGGCATCACAGATGTTGCCAGACCATCAGACCACACCACCTGCACCAGCGCCGCTGCGGTGAAGCTGCTCACGCAACAGGGAAACAAGGGGCCTCATTCTGTTGCGTGGGACCCCGAGCTGCCTTCCGCACCACCAGCTGGGCAGCTCGTGCCCCCCTGCATCTCCAGGAGGTCCTCACAATGATGAGACCCCATCCCGAGAGGCACCATGGGGCTCAGGCACGCACCTTCGCTGCATGCCTGTACCTGCCGCCGCCTCCTCCCGCAGCGACACCAAGGATGCCCAACGTGCACCGGAGGGGCACCGTCCACCTCCTTGCCCAGCTCACGCGCTAAGTCCAAAGCTCACTTTCCTTGGGGAGAAAAACCTCACCCCTCTTATTCCCCTGGGGCTCCAATCCTGCCTCGCTGGGGCTTGCAAATGGGCAGATGTGAGCAACCGCCCTTCTCCCCGGGCAGACGAGAGGAGTGGTATCAGTGAGCAAAGCCAAGCTGAGATATAGGTGGGGAAACCTGAATTTAAGCCAGGTTACAGGTGTTTCCTTCAGTCCCTCAGGGCCAATTCACAGGTTTTTCTCTCAAATTATAAATCACCAACACATGAGGGTCAACCACTTTCCCTTCTTCAGCATCCTCCCTCCTGGCTGAGCAGCTACCCCTGTGCTGGAAGAAGGGATCAGCGATACATATTCCTGTACCGGCAATAATCTGACTTGTTCCTCCAGCATCGTTTCTCCTGGTTCGCTGTCATCCCTGCCAGATGGCACAAAACATAGACTAGACTCAATGTGCAGAGCAGAGCCACCAGATTTAGAGCTCGCTGGGATTTTGTTTTCTTGGGAAATGCCTGTGGCTTCCCCAGACCCGACAGCAATTCTGGGATGCAACAAGGAAAAGCAGCATGGAAACAGGTTTTCTAGAGCAATCTAGGGATTGTTTTGTTGTGTTGCAAGGTAGGGCTCAAAGGCAAGGCTCCAGTTAGCAATGCCAAGGTCTTAGCAAGGTTGCAGCTTATACTTCTTAAGATTACCCAAACAAAAAAAGCCTCCGATAAGAAAAGAACTGCAGAAAACCTTTATGCGCTAATGCCATCTACTGGGTACAGGTAAAAATAACAGAAAAGCCATGAAAAGAGGAGGGAAAAAGGGCCCCACGGGAAGTGTGGGATGGAAGCTGGGGAGCTGTCACCCCTCCGGCTGGGGACCCCACTGCAGAGCCTTTGGGGTCTTCCAGGTGACGCCTCACATCCAGGATTTTAACTAAGCAAAGGGACGTCCTCTTTTTTCCTTCGTAGGCCCAAGGAGACCGCCCTCAGAGGGACCCCACCACGAGCTGCAAGCAACTGCCCTCGACGTTTCAACCAAGTCCTTTTAAGGCCAAACAATTAGGTAATGGCAGAGCCCACGCCACTAAAAAGCCCGAAGATAAATGCATGCCCAGTCCTCGCAGAGTTACTGGAAGCCGTGCTGAGGGCATGAAGGAACTGGTAACAGATGATGATTATATATATAAAAGGAATAAGAAATCTTTGAGATTTGTGCTGTTCCCTGGTTGAGCTGCTAGGCTCCGGCTCTGCTGCGTATTAATTGCTTACAAGGCTGCATGTATATTTTATGCTCAGTACCTGCCTGGAACATTTGTTGGATTTAGCCTTGATTGATGAACCACTGATTATATACTTCTGTGGTCCTTGGCAAATTAATAAACTGTTGACTGGTAAAGATTAACAACGTGTCATGATTTGCGAAACAGTGTCCAGAGCAAAGCTGAAGCAAACCTAGTGCTAAAATTAGTACGTGAATGCTCCCTGAACTCTATAAAAAGGGGATAGCTTAATTAAATTACATCCCGATATTGCCCATAGCACTTACCAAATTGGCAAACTGAGTTCACGGCAGTTCAGCCTTAAAACTAACTGACATCCCTGCAAATTTGCAGCAAATGACCCCATCCCTGCTCACGCTGGAAGCCCAGCTGACACCCGGCAGACTCCGGGAGCAAGGGCGGGATGAGGAGGGGACGTATCGCCCAGCGCAGGGACTGGTGCAGAAGGTGCCGCAAGGTCACATGCTGGGGCTGCGGCCAGCTCCGAAACTCAGCTCCCATCACCCGTGACCCTGCTCAGCACCACGAGCATGACCCGGGGCTAAGGCAGCACTGCCTGCCCACCCCTTAGGCTTCTCCCCAGATTAACAACCACGGAGCATGGTCAGAAACATGGGGCAGTGCCCCCCAGACCTCTGCTTGCACCCCTGCCCTTGCTGGGGACCTACAAGCAGGCGATGAGTGTAAAACGTCGCACAGGATTGGGAGAGCCAGGAGGGTTGGAGCACTGTGCCCCTGGTCTCAGTCCGACGGGAAGCAGGGAGAGCCGTGGACCGGAGGCGGGATGCAGCAGCTCAGCTCTGCTGCCCTCAGGCTACAGCTGGGACTGGGGAGCTGGGGGGGTTTTACCCCACAACCGGGGGCTGCGCAGAGGGGCAGAGCAGCCTCGTGCTCCTGCAGCGAGGAGAAAAAGGGGCGAAGAGCAGAGGGAGGACAGACGGGCATCTCTGCGGCCATCTCCTGTCCCCATGGGATGCACGGCCCCAGGAGCTCGGCGTGATGCGGGGGGACAGGGGATCCCGTGGTCCCCATGTGTCACCTCTCCTCCATGGCTCTCGGGACAGCTCCCTGCTTCCCCCTTCTCTCCCGCTGCCTGCTGTACGTGGTTCGTTCTCTTTACGTAAAGCCTCATTTAGACATTACAGAAGCTGGGGGGTTATTTTCCCCGAGTGACACAGTTTTCGGTTTCTGCCTCTCCACATGCCAGCGTGGTGAGTGCTAGATCTGTAATTTATTGACAATTTCTATCTTAATACATCCTGACTTTTTAAAAGAGGCATCTCTTCCCAGCGGCACGGGGCGATCAGAGCCCTGATTGCTTCTGACAGTGTCTGGGAGGGACGTTGGCGTTCAGAGCACAATTAAACCCCCAAAAAACAGGGACAAACCCCCAAAAGACGAGAAAGGCAGCTGCTCCCTGGAAAAGGGAACAAAAGAAAACAACAATGGGAAAAGAAAGCAGGAAAGGGAGAGGAGCGGCAAGGGGGAGACGGCACCGCGCGCTGCCGGTGACACATCAGGCTGTCATGCTAAATGGCCTTAACAAGCAATCGGAGAAGGGGATAATGAAAATGCCACCCCCGGGACAGCACAGCTCCAGTCTGACCTTTCCCAGCTGCCGTGTGTAAACATCTTCAATAAATAAAGAGACACTTAACTCCCGCCTCTGCCAAGAGCGGAGGGATGGGGCGACGGGGGCTCTGCCCGTGGCGAGAGGGGAGGGGATGGGGCAGAGGGGTTTCAGGGGGCTTTGGAGCAGCGGGTGTGTGTTTGCAGGGCAGGCGGAGTGGGGGACAAGCTCTGGACCCCCTCGGGGGTCACCACTGCTGCCGAGCAGGCAGGCAGCTCCTACAACCGAAAGCCGCGGTGGTGCAGG
>NW_009200152.1:3016-3710 GCF_000690835.1 Fulmarus glacialis | reverse complement strand
CTCTGCCCCCGTGTCTCTGCATGTCATACCAGACTCGCACAAGCTCCGCGCGCAGGGAAGTGGCGACTTTGCTGTCAAGGCGAGATGGGTTAGAGGTGGGAGAGGTGCTGAGCTCTGCCGCAGCCCGCATGGAAAACCGGCAAAACCCCTCTGTGCATCAATAACAGGGAGTGATTCAGAGCCTCTGCCCAAAACGAATGGTCTAGGGTTGAAGAGGTCTTCTGGAGAGGAGATTGCAAAACCTGGGACTCAGTAGGTTGTCTGGCAAGACGTGAGCACGTTCAGAAACAAATCAAAACTCTGAGGGTGTCAGAGGGCCCCAGAGGGGGAGAGGATGGGGAGATGCTTCATCTTTCTCCCATGCTGGGAAGCACAAGGCAGGAGAAAAAGCGAGACTGCTTTCAGCCCATGCTTCTTGACAAGCAGGAAAATGACCACCAGCCTCAAGCATTTTTCTTTTGCTCATCTGAGCCCCTGGGCTCCTTCCCTGAGGTCCTTAAGGCATACGGGATTTGCCGTGAAGGCCCCAGGGCTGGGAGGAGTCCACCACCAGCACACACATCCCCTCGACCACAGCCCCGGAGAGGGAGCAGGCAATGTCCCCCTCCGGCTTGTCCCCAAAGCAGACGCCAGCCCCGGGGGCCAGCAGCCACGGTACCTAGCACGCAGCCCGTCGAACACCACGTGCGCACCG
>NW_009200152.1:318-3004 GCF_000690835.1 Fulmarus glacialis | reverse complement strand
GCCGCCGTTGTTGCGGGAGCAGTCTCGGACCGGCCCGAAGGAGGAGAGCAAGTCATTGATGGTTTCAAAGTAGGTGGACAGCATTGCTTCTTCCCTTGGAGAGAAAAGGCACCGTTAGGGCTGGCAGGGAGCTGGCAGCACATGGCACGGGCAGGGCAATCCATAAAGAGAGCCGCTCTGGCAAAATCACGGCTTTTTCATTAGCAAAACCGAGTCAAAGGAAGCTTCCTAAGAAAATTAAGGCTTTGTGATTATGCTATATATAATAAATTTGCTGGATAACTCTGAAATCCTTGATGAAAACCAACCAGTTATGGACTTTCAAAGATACTATCCACCACCTTCATACAAACTGGCAATTAAGAGATACTTTATTAGTAGCCTGGAGTCATGTGTGAATCCAACCCTATACAAGACAAAAGCGAATCCACAACAGTGAAACTCCTCCTGGGAGTTTCACGGCTGGGCCAAGCCTCCCCAGGCACCCACACCTCGTCCATCACCTGGGGACACCGCTGAAGCTGGAAAGCTGTACGAAACTTGGCTTCACGCTTGCTGGGATATGGATGCTTGGCTCCGGGGGACAGGGGACGTGGAGCAGGGGACGCAGTGGCGGGTGCAGGCACGGCTCTCTGCTGCACTGCTCCAGCCCGTGACGGCTCTGCAAAGCCCCGGGCACGGCCGCACCGTGACACCCCTCTCTTAAGCAAGCAAGAAGCATAAATGCCTCTGAATTCAATGGCCATGTAAAGCCTTGGGAAGCTCCCAGCCCTGCCTCTCCGAGCTGTGCACGCAGCAGATTGTGTCTGTGACGAAGTATTCAGGCACTTTGCTTTCTGCTGGGTTCCTGCAAAGGGAACACAGATGCTTGTCGAGAGCTTTAAGCATCTCCAAGGTGTTTTTCATCTTCAAAGCACATTTTATATATTAACCAACACCCACAACCCACCTTAGGCAGCAGATCCTGTCACCCTCTTACCGACAGGAGAGAGACAAAGTGATTTACCCAAGGTCACAGAGCAAGTCACTGATGGCAATGGACTTGACCTCCACAGGCTATTTATTAGATCTTTATACACAGGGGGCTGCAAATAAACACTGACCCCTCTGACCTTAAAATACCCCCTAAGGCAATGCCAGGAGTCACACGGGGGTTTATTCCTCTCTAGCATCTCCCCTGCTCTCCCATCAGCACCTAAAAAGCCGCACAATGACTCAATGCCCAGTGCTAGTCTCCCGTTTTTGGGGGTTTTTAATTTGAAAACCACGTGCTTGGCAATGAAAGAGAGGTGGAGGAATATTCAGCAGCCCTTGAAGACCCCAGCACTGCTGTCTCGAACCAGCACTGCATTATCTGTCGGCGGAGGGCCCTTGCGCGCACACGCCGTCACACTGACGCACACAGCCCTGCCAACACCAAATGCTCGAAAAGTCATGAGTCAGGCATTAAAAAAAAAAAAAAAACCCCGAGATTGGCATAAAAATGATGAGATTTTAAAAATAAATCAATCACTGGGTGTTTCCCACCCCCCCTAAATTTGCCTTCTGCTTTCTGAGTCTTTAGGGCGTAACTGAGCTTTTCCCTGCAAACCCAGAGACCAAACCCAAAGAAATAAAGCCCTACGCAGTACTGAAGTCAGTATTCTGCAGATTCCAGATTTCCAGGCAATCACAGGATTCCAGAAGCTGGGAATTTCAACAAGGAAAACACCATAAAACCAGCAAGAACTGGTAAATCAGCACGTCCCCGCTCGGACAGAGGTGGAGCGCAGCTTTACCACTACCGTGGCTCGGGGCGGACGAGTTACCCCAGCACCAGGGTAGCCCCGTGCCCACCGCGGTGCCTCCGGCTGCATCGCTGCCTGCGTAGCAAATTCATGTCTGCGCTGCCCGCTTTCACCCCAATTAATGCTTCCCAATTAACTGTTCCCTCTTGGCGATCATGCTTCCGATATTCCCCCTCTCTTGGCCCATCTCCTAGATTTTCCAGCATATTTGGAGCTGAATCTCCCTCTGTCCTTTCTTGGTCATGTTTCAAATATCTTTAGAGGCCCTTTTCTATTAGCACTCTGTTCCCACCAGAATTTGCAGCTCCTCCGAAGTGAGCGAGTGAGAAAGGCAGAATATATTAGATCAGGGCATGCATTTCTGCTGGAGAGATGGGGGAAGAGAAAGGGCATATTATTTACTAACCAAAAATGCTGTTTATTAACGTAGAGAGAATTATTTAAATAAAAAAGCAACAAACCATGACAACTCCCCCACCACCCATCCGGAAAGCTCAGCCCCATCTGGTCCTCCTGAGGAGTTTCTCATTGTAGGTGGACTGCAAGGAGAACCGTGTCCCCGTCCTCTCTCCTGGCTTTTCCATTTGGCCACCAAACAACCAGACCCTGCTGCAGCTCCCATGGCCCTGAAGGGAGAAGGTGAGGAGCTACAGCTGCGCTGGGTGGTGTAAAGGAGACCCTGGGGCCAGATCCTCGGCCGGGGTAACTCCGGAAAGCCGGAGTGCTGCTGGGAGAAGCCGGCTCATCCCGAACGGTGCTGTGCTCCGGGGCTGGGGCTGGCAGGGGCAGCTCGTCACGCTTTTAATGAAAACTTGGAAGTACAAACCAACCTTCTGCCCTCGGGAGGGTGGAGGACAGGAACGAGAACCTCGCTCTCTGAAATCGTGCCTGGTGCAACG
>NW_009200152.1:0-290 GCF_000690835.1 Fulmarus glacialis | reverse complement strand
ATACCCCCGGCAAAACCCAGGGCGGGTCTTGCCGAGCCAGAATGAGCCATTAAATGTATTAAAATATTAACCTCGCTGGAAGGTGGGGAAGAGGAGCGGGAGGGAAGTGTTCAAATGTCACCTGTGAGAGGAGCGGGGTGACGGCTAGGGAGGCTGCTCGGCCGGATTGCTTCTGCGCCGATGAGAGGAGCATCATTTCAACGCGGTGCCCTGACAAGGGGGATGTCAGCACATAAGAGGGCTGACGCGATGCTCGGAGCGAGCTGGGAGCAAATTTTGCTTTTGTCTGC
>NW_009200151.1:1533-4161 GCF_000690835.1 Fulmarus glacialis | reverse complement strand
GTGAGTGAGCGGCTGCATGGTATTTGGCTGCCTGCCAGGTTAAACCACAATTCCCAACCAGTTCCACCTGCAGTACACTACTTAGTGTATTGCTGATTGATTTTTACTCTGTTCTGCTTGGGAAGTCTGACTGGCTTAAGACTAAAGAATCTTGAGCGGAACATTTGAGCAATAATGCCAGTACACCATTTACTGGCTGCTGCTGCTGCTGCCGCCAGTAATAGTGGAGGCTATTGCTGGGTAGAAACAGAGTTCTGCAAAAGAATGTGTGGCTGAGGCACACCCTTCTCCTTTGAAAAAGAAGTCACCGACTGGCATGAGATTATACCACAATAGATCTTAGCACTTGCTATTCAAAACATGTTCCCATGTCAATAGGCTTGTTTCTTATCACTGTTGACATGCATATATACATATAAATATGTGGATATAATATGGCAGCTGTGTGCATTACTAAAAGGAAACAGGATCTTCCTTTTTGTTCGTTAAAGATAACAGTTAATTTGTATCTAATTTTCCCCCGATTTTTTTCATCCATCTACTTTTATTTGACCTGAAGAAACATTATACAACCAAACTTTTTGAAAAATCTTTTCCTGTTTTGTGTCGGTCATCAATCCCATACAAGACACACTGGCTTTGAATGTCAGAAGGATTTTTTTTTAATAATTTGATTATTCTCTGTATATCCTTTTTTGATAAAAAATTGATCATGATCTTACATGCCTAAGTACCAAAATTAGATTTGTGCAATCAACATAGTTAAAGTAGTTATCTCCTCCTAGCTATCATTTTAGACATCTTCTCTGAAATCTCAACGGATGTTCAGGTCTTTCACTGCTCAGCCAACAATATCCATGTAAAGTACTGATTCTCCTAGTGTTGTATTTTTCCACTATTTTGAACACTGAAGCTGTTTTGGTTTACTTAAACTATTCTACTCCCTCCCTCCAACCCTAGCCATCAAACTGCCAGTCAAATCAAATGGTCCAGTTTATTCTCACCTCTGACCTAAAATACTGTTGCCTCTCATCACATTAGCTTAAGCAACATATAAGTAGGTTTTAGCACCATCTAGCTAACTCCCAATGTTTTGCAATTCCTTTTGGAAATGTTTTCAGTCCATTTCTACAAACCTCACACATTGTTCACTTTTAGTCCTCTGTATTAAATTAATCTCATGCATAAAGGCAGAAAAATTTCTCTGATGTGGCTGTAGGCTCATTTTACATGTGATAAAATGTATTTTAGTAGCAAGCAGAAGGCTGCCTGGAGGGGCGAGTGTTAGTAAGAAGATCACACAGGTTTTGTACTGTGGTGGGTGCTGCAATGCAGCACAGGCTATGCAGACTACCGCTACTCTTTTCATTTGATACCAATGAGACAGTCACTTTAACATGAAATGGATTTGCAGTTTCATTCTGATAGTTATGCAGTATGATAAATTTTTCAAAGAAAACCACAGGAACTTAGAAAGATGTGGAAACAAAGCTGAAAATATTTTATGATTAATTTTTCATTTGGTTGTTTCTGCCTATTATATGTAAGAGAAATTATATTAAAATTATTTGCTATGTCCCATAACAAAAGAGCACAAGTAAGAACAAAGAAGCTCTTCTCTTTTTAAGCAGTGAGTAGACCAGCAGATGTGTTTTCTTCAAGGATAACTACATTTCTCCTTTTCTTTTTTTTTCCCTTTCCTTTCTTCAGCTCACTATATAAAAATTATCTTTACTGTGCCTAGAATTTCCTACAATTCTAGTTTGACCCTGTATATCAGAGACCTGCAAGAGTTTTCTGCTCCCAAGGTTACAAACCCTGTATGTACTGAAACTACCTCTTTCAGCCTCCTAATCATGTTTTCATTTTGTGCACCTCTACCACCAAGCAATGTGCAACTGAAGCAACATGCAACTGAAGCACTTGAATAGTAGCTTAAAAAGCTAAAGAAAAATTATGATTGTGGTAATTAAATGCTATTACCTAGAAGTAACAATTAGATTTAATATTTACAATTGAGTTGATGTAGGATTTGTAATTTTCCAGTAATCCAGTTGGCACTGCACTAGTAAAGGAATGCTGTGAACTTCTTTGTTTTTTTTATTGCATTAAATGAATAAAATACATTAAATATTAGGAGAAAATAAATGGATAATACTACACCAATGTAACCAGATATTTTTCCTCTGTTCACCACGATTACACAGTGAAGTACAATTCTGAAAAAGGACAGAACTTAAAATACAAGGCAGTTCCAAAATTTAACAGATTTTTCCCAACAAAATTATTTATGCACTCAAAAAGGTAGGAATTTTTCAGTTACTTAAAGTAGGTTTTATTGTATTTAATAGTGCCTAAAATATTTCAACTGACTTCTCTTAGAAAAAGTAGAAAATCAGAATTAAGTTACTTTGTAAGTGGTCACTAGTTCAAATATTATGGTTGCTAATTTTGATGAGGATCTGAATTTTACATAGCATGGATAAACAGTCAGGATTAATGAAACTAATGTATGTACTTTTATTCTATTATTGTAATATATAAATTGACTTGTTTCTTATAGTGTTGAGTAACCCTAAAAGGTAGTTGGATGAGTTTTCTTTTTTTTAATATTTTCTTTATATTTTA
>NW_009200151.1:0-1503 GCF_000690835.1 Fulmarus glacialis | reverse complement strand
TTAGGTTCTGAAAGCTGCACTTTTACAATTACTGACTAAGATACCTTGAAAGCTGAATTAAGGCTGACAATCATTTCCAGATATCAGGAATTTGGCCCCATTGGATAACTTTAGGGCGTTGACTTCCCCTATAACTCACCAAGCAGGGTTCATCTGTGAGATGTTCAATGCTACTACAGAGTATGTGATGTATTTGTAATATTCTAGTTGCTTTGGATTGGTCACCCTAATATGGAGAAAAAACAATCTGCTGTTTTATTTTTTTGTTCCGTATCCACTTTTCCCATTACAGGGATCATTTGCTCCTATTGGGAGCAATGCATTTCATAACTCAATTCATTAAGATGCATTAACTAATTGTCTCCATTCTCTTGCAGTTAATTAAACTAAATTAAGTCAATTACACTTTTCTATCTGTCTTTTCTTTTGCCTAATCTAAATTGGAGAAAGTGAACCTTAGCAGGAAAATAAAAAAGTGAAAGCATTCCCTACAGCAAAGTTGAAGCCCTAATATAATAGTATGAAGATAGTTTAAATTCAAAGTGATATAAAAGGCTTTTAGCCTCATTTATCTATTATAAAAATTGATTAGCTGGTGTTTGTAGTGGGTTTTTTTTTTGTTCGGTTGGTTGGGTTTTTTCTTCAGAACATGGTGACATGGTTCCAAGAAATGGACATTGATATACATTTCATTTAGGAATTTCGACATAAGACAGCCATGGCATAAAGCTGTCATGACATAGCACTCATTTTAGCAGCTAAAATTTATTCCTGATGTCAAATAATCAGCAGATTCTTGTTGAAAAGGAAAACAAACAAACAAAGAAGTTTTACCTAAACTTCTTTTCTTAAAGAATAGTCTATATAAAATTTTCAGATTTGATTAGATACTAGGAAATAACCCTTTAAATTAATGATCCCCTCACCTCCCCTTTTTATTTTCTCCTTATTCTTTTTTTGATAGAGTTATTTTTCTGCTACTGCGTTTATGTCAATTAAAAACACAGAAATGTTTCTGACCTTTGGAGACCACTGAGGATCACAATAGAAGGTAAAAAGCTTTTCTTCAGCTCACTTTTTTTTTCCTCTCTGTTAACTATGGTTATGCGTTAAAAATGAGCAACACTAGGGTTACTTAGGAAGTGGTGTTGGATTAGTCTCATTGGTGACCATGGATGACCTGTGAATTCTCTCTGTGTTTATTCTCCCTTGGTACCAATATGCAGCAAGAGAAGACCAAAGATCTAGGGGTACGAAGATAAGAAACACGTTCTGTGAATCATTTGACTAAAATGCTCTCATTTCCAGCCCAGAGCAATTTCCAGTATCTGGCATTTAATCTGGTCATGACACAGTTTGGGAATTTCACAGAGATTAAAAGCTTTCTGCTTTACTATCACTGTGCCACCTCTTTGTACCCTACAAAATGGAAACTCAGCCTTCTCTGTCTTGAAGTTGTACCTTTTGGGTGAGGCATAATAGAATCATAGAATCATAGAATCA
>NW_009200150.1:2645-2926 GCF_000690835.1 Fulmarus glacialis | reverse complement strand
GGTGGTAGGAGAGCCCCGCTGTGTTTTCGTGCTAACTCTGGCTGTTATTTTTGGGCAGGGGAACTGTCACCACTTGGAGATCTGGAGGCTTTGGGCCACTCTGAGGGGGGAGTAGAACCTACCAAGTCCCAGAATACAGCTGTCCGAAACCAAAAACCAAAAAGTAGTCCTGGTGACCCCAATGGCCAAGCCCCTGTGGAGACTGAGGCTCATGGCGAGCCCTCGAGGACTTCAGAGAACGGGTCCGTGCCGCCCCTGAAGGCACCCGGGAAGCGCGGGAG
>NW_009200150.1:922-2522 GCF_000690835.1 Fulmarus glacialis | reverse complement strand
AACTGTCTCAGGACCTGGAGTGCCCGGCCCCAGAGCCTATCTGTGTACAGAAGATGTTGGGGAGCAGCGAGACGGCGGAAGGCCTGGAGACCCCCGCTGGCGGGCGCCCCAAGAGGCGGGCAGCCAAAGTGTAAGCAGGGGCAACGGATTGGGGGGTCTGGGGGTGGGTGCCCCGGGGAGATTGGAAAGACAGGCAGACGCCGCTCTCGGAGTGGTTGATCGAGGCCTCTGCCTTGCCTGGGGGGTCTCGGTGTCTTTCCTGAAGGACTTTGTCCCACGTCGGTGGGTCAAACTGGTTCCCCATGGAACGATCTTTTTCCCACTTCAGGAAAATGTGTTGGGATCCAGGAGCAGGGGGGTGTGGGGAACAGCAGGGGCTGTAGATGAGCTCGCATGCAGCAGGCCTTTGATGGCAGTGGGCTGTCTGCAGTGGGGAAGAGGTTTCCTTGGTTCCTGACAAAGCCGAGCGGAGGCTTGTCTGAGGGGGGAGCAGAACAAGCTGTGCGAGCCACGCACTGCTTAAAGGGGAGTCCTGGGGGGAGCCTGTGTGCTCTGGGGCCTCTGAAGGCAGCTCAGGCAGTGCCTGTGCTCTCCGAATGCCTGCGCGAGCCCTGCGTTTGCAGGGGCAGAGCTGGCAGGGTTGCAGTGCCCCGGTCCCCTCGCTCCACTGCGCAGAGGGAGGACACAGCGCCTGCAGTGAGGTGCCCGGTGTGGGAGCTCCCTTTTCTGAGGGCACTCGCAGGAAGATCTCTGGCTTTTCCACTTTCTGGCTGGCAAAAGGCCATGCAGTGCTCTGCCTGCTGGGTGTGTTCCTCTGCCTGCTGCTGGAGACCTGGGGAGACTGATGTTCCCTGGGGAGGGGCCGGGGATGCTGGCTGTCCGAGTGGCTGGCCTGAAGGCTGGCCGTGCATCCACACAGGCTCAGCCTGGCTGGGCAGGGCTGGAGCAAATTGCTCGCCCAGACCACGAGCTGGAGGGGTGCGTCCGCCTGGTCCTGGAGGGAGGGCTGGCTGGTCCCTGTGCGGTCCCTCTGCTCACCTCCGGGCCATGCCTTTGGTGTCCCAGGGCTTTGCTGTACCTGCAGGAGCTGGCAGAGGAGCTGACATCAGTGTACCAGCCTCCGGCTCCCACTGAGGGTGCCCAGGAGCTGGAGCCAGAGCTTGAGCGTATCCAGAAGAAGCGTCGGAGCCGGCGGAGGAAGGAGGAGGAAACAGATAGTGATGATCCTGCACGAGATGCTGATTTTGTGCCCTCGAAGGAGGTGTTGCTGCAGGCGGAGGAGGAGGAGGGGAGCGACGCGCCACTCAGTGAGGTGTCGGAGCCAGAGCTGGAGTCGCTCCGAGGACACGGTGGGAAGATGTCGTCTGCAGGGGTAAGGGCAAGATCTCTTCCTTGGCCATTTCTTACCTTTGACCCAGCATGAACAACACAAAGTGTCTGAGCTGTCATGTGGTGTCCGGCTGTTTGGGGCAGGACAGCCCTGAAGCAGGACTCAGTCAGGGATGGCACAGCACCCGTCAGCTGTGAATCTGGGCATGAGCTCTTTGGGCTTAACTGCAAGTAGAGGCAGCTCCGAGTGAAGGTGGGTGGGGGGGGCAGG
>NW_009200150.1:0-896 GCF_000690835.1 Fulmarus glacialis | reverse complement strand
TCTTGGTCTCCTGCGGAAGCTGATGGGAGGTAAAGGCAGGGTCCTGGAGGCTGTCCTGTAGTTCGTGGAAGTCCCCAGAATGGGACTTCGTGTCTTTAGCCCAGTGTGACACAGTCTTGGTGACTGCCGCTGCTGTGGCTGGGAGAGAGCTCTGTGCTTGTGGGCTGCATCAGTGCCGTTTAGGACAGGTGGGTCCCCCCAGGGGCTTGTCGGAACGTTTGGGCAGGCAGAGGCAGCCCGGGCCGGGCCCTTTGGCCAGGTCCTGCTCTGAGTCTGCTCTTGTGCCCAGAGATCCAAACCCCAGTGTCGAGGCCTCGCTCCCAATGGCTTCCACAACTCCATCATGGCCCCAGTGGAGAAGTGCTCCAGCCTCACCTGCAGCCTGTAAGTTGGGGCTTGAGGGGGTGCTGGGGGGTGCGCAATAGGCTAGGGGAGCGGTGGCTGTTGGCGCCCTGGGTGCCATCGCTATCACAGGCGTGATGAGAAAGAAGCGTGTGCCGTTGGGAATGTCAGCATTCTGCTGGCGGCTGCTGGGGACGGGGCCCCATCAGCTGCAGGAAACCCCGTGGGTGGCGGAGAGGCTGGGCCAAGCAGGCGGGGGGGGGAAGGGCCGGGGCTGAGAGCTCTCAGCGTGGGGCTGCCCGTGCCGCGGGCAGGGTGCAGGGTGGGGGCTGCCTGTGCTGCAGGCAGGGCCAGGAAACGGGACTGTCGCTGACATCTGGCGCATCCGCTGCAGGCGGGATCAGAAGTACTCGCAGTGGGAGTTTCCCGACTGGATCCCTTTGGCGCACAAGTGGACGTGTCTCTCTGAAAGGTATTGTCGGAGCAGCGTAGGAAGGGAGGGACTGGGAGGGACACGCTGGTGGTGCCCGACCTCCGGCTGTATGATGGGGGAG
>NW_009200149.1:0-1835 GCF_000690835.1 Fulmarus glacialis | reverse complement strand
CACGGACACCGGGGGACACGGGGGCACTGCTACAGCCTCCACCCCCACTCAGTTCACACCCTACAATTACACTCCACGGACAAGTAACCTAAACGCACACTCGGCGTACACTCACGCTCGGTCTACCACTCACACTCAAGCTACACACACTCAGCCTACATTCACACCCAATCTACAGTCATGCTACACTCCCAGTCTGCACTCACACTCCTCTACACACACTCAAGCTACACTCACACTCAGCCTACACTCACAGACAAGCTACACTCACGTCTACACTCCATCAACACTCACACTCAGCCTATACTTGCATCCACACTCACACTCAAGCTACACTCACAAATCAGTCTACAGCCACACTCAAGCTACACTCACATTCAATCCACACTCGCTCTTCTACACTCACCCCCAGCCCAAACTCACACTGCACCCACACTCACACTCAATCTACAGTCATGCTACACTCCCACTCATGTCTACACTCTCACTCAGCCTAAACTCACGTCTACACTCACACTCCAGCTACACTCAAGCTACACTCACTCGGCCCACACTCGTCTACGCACAGCCTACACTCACATTCCACACTCGCTCTTCTACACTCACCCCCAGCCCAAACTCACACTGCACCCACACTCACACTCAATCTACAGTCATGCTACACTCCCACTCATGTCTACACTCTCACTCAGCCTAAACTCACGTCTACACTCACACTCCAGCTACACTCAAGCTACACTCACTCGGCCCACACTCGTCTACGCACAGCCTACACTCACATTCACACTCACACTCAGCCTACACTGACTTGGCTCACACGTCTGCTCGCACTCAAGCTACACTCACATCTATACTCTCAATCTACGCTCGCACTCACACTCAGCCTACACTCACGTTTACACTCACACTCAGCCTTACACTCAAGCTAAACTCACACTCAGTCTACACTCACTCTCATCCTATACCCCGTCTACACTCACACCCAAGCTATACTCTCAGCCTACACTCACACTCAGCCTACACTCACCCTCACCCTACGCGGGTGCGTACACTGACCCTACACACACTCAGCCTAAACTCACATCTACACCCACTCAGTCTACACGCAAGCTACACTCACACTCACGTCTACACTCACACTCATACTCAGCCTACGCTGACATCTACTCTCACACTCAGCCTCACGCACACTCAAGCCACATGCATGTCTACAGTCAATCTATACTCACGCTCAGCCTACACTCACATCTACACTCACGCTTAGCCTACACTCACACTCAAGCTACACACACTCAGCCTACATTCACACCCAATCTACAGTCATGCTACACTCCCAGTCTGCACTCACACTCCTCTACACTCACTCAGCCTACACTCACACTCAGCCTACACTCACACATCTACACTCAAACTCAGCCTACCCTCACACTCAAGGTACATTCCCACTCAGCTCACACTCAGTCTACACTCACACCACCTACACTCACACTCAGCCCACACTCACCCTACGCTCACACTCACCCTACGCTCACACTCACATTCAAGCTACTCACTCAGCACACCCTCACACATCCTACACTCAAGCTACACCCGCACTCAGCCTAAACTCACACTCAAACTCAGCCTACACTCATGGCTGCACTCACACTCGCCCTACGTTCATGCTCACATTCAGCCTAAACTCACATCTACACTCACACTCAGCCTACACTCAAACGCAAGCTACACTCACACTCACACTCAGCCCACACTCACACGCAAGCTACACTCACACTCATACGCAGCCTACACTCACAGTCAAGCTACACTCACCCAGTCTACTCACATCTACACTC
>NW_009200148.1:16433-17031 GCF_000690835.1 Fulmarus glacialis | reverse complement strand
ATCCTCAAGTAGCGCGGAGGGGGATTAGAGGGAGCAGCCTCTTTCCTTCAGGGAAATGGTGCGAACATACGAACTCCAACTCTTGCAAACGTTTCAAATTTGGGACAGCTTGAAAGGATTACAGAAAGTCAGCAAACACGGGTCCCCCACGAGGGCGTTCGAGGCGGCGTGACTGCCTTGCTCCGCCACAGCATGCGGTGCTGCCTTCGTCATCCCAGCCCGGCTGACTTGCGGCTTACTAAGGGATTAAACACGGCGTTCGTAGTGTGTGAGTCCACGTGTGTCACGGGTGGAAACCCCCGGGACTGTCCCTCTCGTTTGGCGGAGGGTGGGTGTCTCGGCACTGCCAGACGCATCGGCTTTTCCAGCACCAGCCCGGGGCCATCCAGCTGAGATGACCTTTCTCTTTATTTTTACAAAACCTAGATAAGCAGAACCGTTGCCCGCAGCTGACGGGCTCCGGGTGGGCAGCCCGTTTGGAAGGAGAGCGGGTTTTGTGCCGACGTTACCTTAGTCCCCGGGCACTTGTGTCTTGGCACCTCGGCTGCGTTTTCCGGGCCGGCACCCCGGGGGCTGCAGCGCCCGAGGGGCTGCAGAG
>NW_009200148.1:14844-16287 GCF_000690835.1 Fulmarus glacialis | reverse complement strand
CCCGCTTGCAGGACCCCCCCAAGCCGCCGTGGCTGAAAACGACGCTTTGGGTGGGACGGGCCAGCCAAGGAAAGCGCTTCCCCGATGCACGCCGGGAGCGTTTCGGAGGCGACTACTCGCTTGGCTCTTTCCGAAGGGGCCGTGGGGAAGGCTCGCAGCAAGGTGTGGAGAGCTTCCAGCCTCTTGGTTTTATCTTTCCGGTTTGTGTTTCCCAGCAAAATAACCTAAGTGACTTTTTCAGCCCCGTTTAGAAAGTTCAGAGGAGGGGAGCGGAGCGTGCCAAGCCACCTTCCTTTGCTCCGACCCTGCCAGCGCGTTAGACACCCAGCCGCTCGACACCATGGTGCAGGTGCTGCACCCTGTCCTTTTATTTAAAGGGTGAGGTTACTGCTTTGTTCCGTGCAGAAGCAAAGATGGGATGTTCCTTCCCACGCGCTAATATTTTCCAGAGGAACAAAATTCCCACCCTGATCCTCACGGCTCAACCCACAGTGACGGGTACGGTGTGACTTCGTGCACCTTGTCCTGCTGCCGGCGGGTCTCTCCCGGGCTGGTTAGCACCGGAAAAAGGCAGGAAACATTAGCACAGCCCAACTGGTTGGCATTTACCGACGTGAGATTTCTGGGCTTATAAATGGCTGTTTGCTCATATCTCGGTTCTAGGTGTGTGTCTTGAACTCCCAACCTCTTGCTCTGGAGAGGAAAGCGCTATTTGCGGAGACACACTCGCACGGATCCGCTCATAAACTTTTCCATAACCTCTGCCGACGAGCGCGCGGTCCCCCCGGGAAGTTTTAAATGTCACGTTGCGCGTCCGCCGCGTCTCCCGGCAGCACGGGGCGATGAGAGAGCTTTAAGTGATTCGCTTGAGATCATAGTGTCTTTAATGCCAATCGATAATTGCTGGCAGTAAACGGTTAAAATTGAGACGGTCAGCCCTCCAGGGCTGTGAACGAATGCAGAAATATCCTGCGGTCGTTTCTCGTGGCTTTCAGCGGCCTCTGATTTTCCTCTGCTTGACTGTGCTACCAGCACGTGCCGAGGAGGAGAGCTTTAAGTGATTCGCTTGAGATCATAGTGTCTTTAATGCCAATCGATAATTGCTGGCAGTAAACGGTTAAAATTGAGACGGTCAGCCCTCCAGGGCTGTGAACGAATGCAGAAATATCCTGCGGTCGTTTCTCGTGGCTTTCAGCGGCCTCTGATTTTCCTCTGCTTGACTGTGCTACCAGCACGTGCCGAGGAGGAACTCTGCTTCTCGGCCTTTCAGCGTGCTGTGGCTGGCTGTGCCCTCGGAGGTCTCTGGCTGAGCCGCAGTAACTCCTGAGATTAGCTTAAAAAGTAGTCTTGGATCTTTTTCACCTCCTTTTGGCATCCGAGCCTTGCTAAGGCACTTGGGTCTCTGCCAGATTTTTCTCTGACACTTTAAGGATATAGCCTGTT
>NW_009200148.1:14127-14817 GCF_000690835.1 Fulmarus glacialis | reverse complement strand
GGGTTTTTCAAGTCTTGACGTCTCTGAGAGGTAGGGCTTAAAAATACAGAGCCGTTGTGTTTTGGGATGTTCTTCAGCCACCCAAAGCAAGCCTGGGCTTGGCTCAGGTGCACCCCAAGCAGTCCCCCCCCCAGTCCTACAGCAGCCCCACGACTGCGGCCAGGCTGGCACCGTCCCCACGCTCACGAACACCCCCCGGGGTCCACAGAGATGCAGCAGCAGAGATTTCGGCTAGTCGTGCGTGCTGAGGAGACACGTTTATTTATGGGAAAAGCAGGGAGGCGGCGTTGCTGTGGGGTCAGGGCAGCAAGCCGTGCTTCACTTGCAGTCTAAGCCTGGGGTGGGGAGCAGGTTGCACGCGTCTCCCGAGGATTGGGAGAGAGAGGGGAAACGCGGGGTGTTCGGGACAGCCTTTGATGAGGAAAGCATCCTGTGCAGGAGCAGGGACGCGGCCAGACCTGCCCGAGGTGGTGCAGGAAGGCTGGCAGGCATGGCAAGCACACCCTGCCCTTCCTCCCGCCCCGGCTGTCTTGCACAACGCCCTCGCCCTGCTGCCTCCTTGCCAGGGTCCCCCAAAACTGGGGGCAGACGGCTGACATGGGAGCCCAGCCCCCCGGTAAAACACCGGGGGGGCTTTGGAAAGGGTAAGCCTTTAGCAGAATTGCCGGCTCCTCTAACGAAGCACGTTAA
>NW_009200148.1:13641-14081 GCF_000690835.1 Fulmarus glacialis | reverse complement strand
GCAGCGATCTCGAGAGATCCGCTGCAGAGTGGCCAAGAATGGTAAAATACCAGAAAAGATAGAGAGCGGTGGGGCTGCGGCGTCGGGAGAGGCTGCGGTGGGGATCGCTCGCTCCCGCTGGGCTTCCACCTGCGGGAACCCACGTCTTCTCCTGGGAAGAAGACTCTCCTGGTGAGACCATGCAACCGCTCGAGCCGAGGCGCTCCCCTCCATCAGAGCTGAAAATCGCCCCGTAGCAACAGCGACAGAGTTTGGAAACCTTGTGTTCATTGTTTTGTCTTCAACATGTGAAACGTCTCCGGGGTTATCAGCATTAGTCAGCCGCGGGGTGGGTGGAGAGGAGCCAGCCTAGCAACTGAGCAGCACGCCAGCAGGACTTCTGTCACCTCCCTTGTCTTTTGGTAGCCCGCAAGTCATCCGGGATCCGTCCTTGAAACGAT
>NW_009200148.1:0-13519 GCF_000690835.1 Fulmarus glacialis | reverse complement strand
GGGCTGCCGGTGGAGGAAGACGACCGAGTTTCCTCTCCTTCCTCGCCCACCGTGGTGTTGAAAGGCTCGTCCCCTCGGCTGCGCGGTGACGGTGCCGGGACGGGATGCGCGCCGCGGCTCGGGTGCTGTGCGCTCCCGGGAGCAGCTCTCCTTGCAAAGCCTCCGCGGGCTGAAAAAGCAATTTTGGGATGCTCTGCTGGCATCAGAGTGGTCCCAATATGGTGATACATATATATATAAAAAAACCACTGCTGGCATAAGCGGTGCTCCGTAAATCTGTCATCGGGGTCTCTGTGTAAGAGCAGTTGGGATGCTCTGGCACATCCATAATAAATATAATTACACTAGCAGCAGGCACCTGGCGCTGATGAGCGCTTTGCAACCATGACCTAATTAATCTTCATTATATTTCAGTGTGGTAAGTGAAAATTTTCTTCCTCTACATAAAAACATGCTGCTTAACACACTTGGAGAGCCTCCAGGAACAAGAGCAGCACGGCTGCAGGTGAGGTTCATCGTTCGTGGAGGCCACGGCAGGGTCCGGCAGGTCTCCGTCCCATCTCCTCCTGCCGCGGAGATGGCAGGTACGCGGGGCCGGGTCTCCGGCTGCTGGAAATCCTCACGACCCCACGCCTTTCTCTGAAGCCGAGCGCTCTGACCATTTCTGAGCTGTGAAAATAGGTGCACAAAACGTCACCTGCCTTTTTTGTCACCTTTCAGACGCTGGTGGGGACCCGGTCTCTCTGCCAGTGTGATTCCTTTCCAAAAAAAAAAAGGAAGTTTTGATGGAAATAGATGTCCTTTGCAGAACAACGCAGGCCTGACAAGCCGGTGTAAAACGTGTTTTTCCCCCTCCAGCAGTTTCATTACATTGTCCAGCTTCTACAGGAACTGGCAATTCAAGCTGATTTATACAGATTCTTAATGTAATTTTTGCAGCTTTCTAACCATGAGATAATTGCACTCTCCAAGACGGTGCGGCAATTAAAAATACATTTTTATAAAGTGACACGACTGCTTACGGAGCCTACCATTAACGTCAGAACACTGTATCGCTGATGTGGCTCGAGCATGAAGATGGAGAGGAGCCTCAGAAAGAACGACCCACACCTAGGCATATTTAACCAAAAGCCCCTGTATTTGCCCCGTTTAAGGGGCACTTAGAAACAAATCAATCCAAATCGAGCCAGGGTTTTTGCACACCTTTGGGGGGGCCTGGTTTGGGTGGCACAGGGTGGGGGCTGCAGCTCGTTATAATCCCTGAGCACGTTCGTTTTGCTGCGTGAGTTTATATAGATGGTGTGTTAGCGGAGTGAGGGGGGCGGCCGAAGGAGGGAGGGAGATCGGCCCGGCCCGGGATGATGAATGAGAGCCCTGGCCTTTGCTTTACGTCAGAGCTCCTGGCAGGGAGCTTTATTTTTGATTATTTTGAGAGCAATAATAGAGAAATGAAGCAAACCACGGCTCCGAGGTGCAATGCACGTTCTCAAAATAAAACCAGGACAGAAACCTGATATAAGGCAGTATTGCTGTGATTTATCTGTGGGGTTTTTTTTTTTTTCAACGCGTGAAAAGGCAGGAGTTTCCATGCCACGATTGCAGGAGGACCGGGGTGTGTTTAAGCCAGCGTGGCGACTTGGAAGCGTGGCTGGTTTGTGCGGCGGCGTGATTTCGGTGCAACGTGGAATTCCCCTCCCTGCAGGTGGGAGGTGGAGGGAGCAATAATAATACCCCAGACCACTCCAGCCGTGCAGGGTGTAATGGTTCATTTCCCAGTTAAGCAGAGCAGACTAATAAAGTAATGGGTGTTGGGTACGGGCTAGGAAGCTGCCTGGTCGTGGCCACGATTTCTGTAATTGCTCGGCGGTCCTTCCTTCCCAGCCTGCCTGGGCTCAGCCCTCTCCTCGCTGGGTTTCCCTTCCAAATTACAGCAGGAGCGCCCAGCTCGCTGTACCTAAAGGTCTTTGTCGTGGAGGAGTTCAAGCAAAACTGTTTCTGTATGCGTTTCAACGTTTTCCCTGCAAAACTCGGTGCCCGCAGTGCCGTCTCCTGCGCGCTGCGGCATCGCTCGCACCCTTGTCTGACATTGTCTCCCTCGGTTTGTTTACAGTCTCCAGCCAGCGCAATCTAGGGACTGACTGAATTTACATCTTTTTGTATTGATATGTGGGATTAAGAAAACAAGCCACCCCGGCAGCGTCGTTGCCGGTTGCTCAGCAAGTCTGTGCACACAAAACAGGGTTGCTTTGCTTATATTCGTGCTCAGAGAAATTGCTTTTTCCCCTGCAAGTGCATTTTATCCGGGGTGGTGGAGATGGAAGGATGGGGCTCAGGGTAGGAGAGGTCAGATCCGTACTTTTGGGCGCTAGAGTTGGTTTTGCCTGTGCCCATCCCATTAAACTCGGCCTTGCTCGGAGCCTTCTCCAGCCCCCGTGCCCAGCAGCCTGGGCCGGTCTGCATGCCTGCTGTTAGACTCTCCCCCAGCAAAGCTCAGCCTAAGCGAGCTGCCTGGAGTTCCTGCTCAACCTAAGGCTCTCCCAAAGCACCTGTGAATACTCGGGTGCTGCCTTCTTTAGGCCACCGCTTCAATAAGGCACATCTCTGGACAAATCCTGACCTCGGACAGACAGGCTCAGCCCCGCTTGCAACCAGGGGAAGCCGAGCTGTGCCACGTATACACGGCACAATTTCTCCTTCAGGTACGTTAAGGCTTAGGCTCGCATCAAAGTTCCTGCGAGAGCATGTTTGCAGCAACATGGTTTTCTTATTTCTCTGCCATACTAGTTTATAAATTGTACAAAGAGTGATGAAATAAGAATACAAAAGCCCATTAGTGCAGGATGTTCTGGGATTTTAACTAAGGTGAAGTAAAACTTTGTAAACTCAAACTCCGCCCGAAGGAATATTTTTATTTTCTCCACTCTGGCATTTCTACAGCTCTTGAATTCGTGAGTTTCTGGCGCTCTACGATAGTTAAATATCATGAAGTAAAAGCAGATGCTTTTAACAAAGAGCTCATGGCCTGAACAAAAGTCACCGCTGCTATACCGAAGGGTGTATTGCCTCTTACTAGCCCCATCGTTATTTAGGAATATTAATTTTTTTAATGGTAGTTGGGGAAACATTCTTTTAAAAAAATACCAGTTATTTGTCTGGAAACATTTCTTGTATGTTTATTTTGTATATTTGAAGAGCAAGCTTTGTATATTTGAAGAGCCACGGTTCTGCAGTGGAGGGCAGCAGGTTTCAGATGAGCTTATGCTTGGTCCTGCTTCCAGCAATGAAAACCGTCCCTGAGATTTAGTACTACGCAATTATTTGAAATAAGCAGAAAGCTAGTAAATCATTGCGACCTTGGTGGAAAAACTCTGTGACCCTTCTCCTCCTCCTTCAGCTGAAGTTAACACAGCCCCTTGCCTTAGATGTGAATTAATTTTGACTTTCACGATTTACAAAGCAAGCCGTACCTTGACAAAAACAGATGTAAAAACCAGCCTTCAGTTCAAGCTGTCGTTCTGCCTGTTCAGTCCATTAACTCCTGCACAGACTACACTGCGTTTCACTGACCCATTGTTAATCTCCTTAGACAGATCAATCCTCCTTTTTATTCATTATTCATATGCCCAGGCAGCGCGACCCCACGGGCGGATAGCGAGCGGGGGTAACGCCGAGCAAGCCCTTGGCGAGGCAAGAGCCGTTTGCTGACCTGGAAGATAAGCAGTTCTATAGCCAAGGATACAAGCTGTAAAAACAACGGGAAAAGAGGTGAAACGAAAGCAGAGCTCCGGAGAGCCAAACAGCCAGAGATCCCCTCCCCAGCCCGCTCTTTTAAGCCCAAGGCTGGCGTAACCCTGAGCTACAGGCGGGTACCCTGCCCGCGCGAGGCTGATGGAAATGCCCGTTGCCGTCAGAGCCCTACGGCTCTCGGGCTACGCCTGTACTAAGCAATTAAACATGCTCAAGACCCCTCCTGGGACCGAGGTAGGGAGCAGCCTGCATCCGTGGCACTGAACTCTCCATCTCCCACACCAGTGGGCCTTTTGGCATGCCCAAGCCTCCTCCCCAGTTGTCTTTTTTTTTTTTTTTTTTAAGCTTTTCTTGCAATTCCGGAACAATGGTAATCTCAGCATTGCTCCAGTTTTTATCATAATTAATACCTGCGAGAGCAAACGGTCCGATCTACGCTGAGAGCTCCTGCAGAAGTGAGATGTCCCGGCAGCTCCACCACGGCTGGAGCAAAGGACCGAGTCTGCCTGTTCCTACCTTCCCAGGGAAGCCGGACCCATCTCCTCGTCAAGCAGAACAACGTTCTCATTTATTTCCCTTACCCCTCTTTGCTGTTATTCTATGAGCGAAATAATGAATTATTTCCCATCCAAACATGGAGCCGGGGGGACTGGAGAGGGCAAGGAGGGCTTAAGGGAAAAGCAAAACTCTCTGGGAGGAGTCCAAAAATAACTAATTTGCTAGCTTCCAGCACAAAACTTCCCTCCTCCTTTTCTGTGTTTAATGACCGTGCTGGGAACAAATATTGATGGTTAAAAGGGGATTAATTGTGTTTTTAATGAGCTTGAACATTCCACTTGCACAGAAACTGAAGCTCGCTGCAGACCACGCAGAGATCACGATGTCCCATCGGCGTTTTCTGTTGGCGGTGACAAGGACAGATCCCGGCACGACCCTTCTCCAGGCAGGACAGCTGAAAAGAGCACACAAAGATGGAATAAAAGATGAAAGCAGATGAGAAAACTGCATGGGGCTGATTCCGCATCCAGGAAACCTGAGTCAGGTTTTCACACTAGTGAAGTATTGCAGCTAGACTAAATGCATCATACACTTCCATTTATATCAGTCTGTTATCTAATTACACCTACAGGAAACATAAAGCCACTATTATTTAAGTAGTCTAAAGAAGTTTTCATGTCTCATTTCTGTTTGATATCTGGTAGATAATTATGCCCTGTGCTGTAGCGAGAGCTCTTGGTACTATCAGAGGAGATGCTGCAAATTACAAAACCTCTGGAGTTAGACTCGACAGATAATTTGATAAATTGTTGAAAACAAAACCAGAGGCTAGAAAGGTATTGCTGTTCGGTATCTATGTGAATCACGCATTTAAAAGGCAGGCTTCGTTCCCAGTCCAGCGCTGGTAAACATGACGTGCTTCATGAGCAGCCACTGCATGAAACAGCAATCTGTTGCCAGGAGTTCCCCTTGCCTCCTTTGCAGCGCTGCTGTAATTTGCCACAAAATTGTGTCTCCGAAGCGAGAAGCAATGTGAGAGCCCATTTATCTGTAGGTTTACATTTTTTCGTTCTTCGAGTCTGACGGCAAATTCTTCTGACCTCCCGTTGCAGCTGCGGGATGACAGATCTGATAATAATAAAAATTGGGGCTTTCAGGCTGCGTCTCACTGGCGCGTGGCTGGCTGAAGCCCACCAGCCCCACCTGGTGTGGTTTTCCTGAGGCAGCGAATGCAGAGGCGATACTGGTACACAAATACAGAGTTCATTCCCTGAACCAACTCCAACCCCTGCTCAAGCAGGGTCACCCAGAGCCGGGTGCCAGGACCACATCCGGATGGCTTTTGGGTATGTCCAAGGATGGAGACCACACCGCCTCCGTAGGCAGCCTGCTCCAGCGTTTGACCACCCTCTCAGGAAAAAAAAAAAAAGGAGATTTTTCTCAGACCACCTCCAGGATAAAGTGGCTGGAGCTCAGTGGCCAGCAGCAGGGCTACCGGAGCTGGGGTAAGATGTGGATCACTGCTGAAGGTTTTAACAGGGCAGCTTCTCTTCCAGCGTACCGGCTGAAACGGCTTGCCCTCAACTTCTCCCTCTCTTTCTCTGCTGTAGCATCTCCTTCTCCGGGTGTGTCTCCTCTGTGTTCTCTTTTCCCTCCCCATCTGCAGCATGCTTGCTTGTTTATTTGTATTTCAAAGTATACATATCGGGTTTCTTGGATGAAATCCCAGAGCTCCACATGTGGCTACTTGTGCTGACTTTAACCCAGATTTCTGGCCAAAGGAAGAACGTGGTGCTGCAGGACCTGGTTAATTATGACCAGGGATTGTCTGCTCCCATGGTAATGACCGCTTCCCACCCAGTATTTTGGACACCCACCACAGCAGGGTTGCCACCTGCTTTGGAAGGAGCTGCTCAAAATCCAGAGCAGGCCTCAGATGATGTTTCAGATGCATTTAGTAGTTTAAGTTCATACCTGCTGTGCCTTGGCAAGTCCCCGAGCACATGCTTTTTTTTCAGACTGCAAGATGCCCTGCAGCTGTACTTGCATATTTTCAGGTAGCTGTACCTTCGAGTCCATCCTTACCTCCTCACGGGGATTCAACACCTGGACAATTTACATGCATGTAAATTCATGCAAACGTGCTCTGACCAACAGTGTCAGTCCATCAGCTCTAACCAAGACACCTTGGTCGTCTTTTGATGGTTTGTTCCCCAAAGCTACTACCATCTTTAGTGGAAAGGGTAGGAAAGGGACATCTTTAGACCAGCATCTGTGCTGGAAAACCAAGGCTATGTTAATGTATAAAACCTGTTGACTACAGATGCAGCCTCCAGGAATGCTCCCCGCGACCCAAGCTGTGCAGCTGGGGTCCAACCTTCATGAACACACAGACAATGACTAATCATGAAATTTCCAAAAATATTTTGCCAGGTGTTTATTTCTCCAGGCAGCTGCCTTTTGCATATTTACTCATTGCAGGCAAATACTCCACACCCGATCTGGTGATAAAAAGGGCATTTTCTCATCGGAGGCAATAGCGGCTGGAGGTACAAATACGCCCACGGCAAAAAGTTCAGAGCTAGATCATAGCTCCCTGAAGACGCTCGGGTCCAGGACATCGGTTGCACACATCGGTTCCACCCCTCCAGAGAGAGCAACCAGATGCAAACCTAAATTCTCATCTTTTTCCAAATAATTTGGATTCTCAGATCGTGATGAGGGCCCATCGCTAAGGAAAATAATCACTGTGGGGGGAAAAATATATTACCGCTGTGAAGACAGGAGATGTGTGCATATTGAAAAAATGTTTGGGCTAACTCAGGTGTCTAAAAGTCAAGGGGCTTCTCTAAGATGATATGGAGGGGGCAGACCCTTCCCAGGGGTGAGTCTGTTCTTTTGGATGTGTTCCCGTCTGCCGTACGTGAAGCACCGTGGGCTGGCTCACGCCAGGGCTGAGATGGGTACGGGAACGTGAATCAAGTCCTTGGCAAAATTAATGGCTGCATTATCATTACAATACTGAATCATGGTCGGAGGCAAGGAAAGAGGTACAGTTGTTTTTTTGTTTCCTTACAGTAGAAAAATCTTGGTTGAGGAAGAGCTGCAGGAAGGCACCTAGGTCTCGGCTTGCCCCACAAGCCACCTGGTCCCAGGCAGTAGCCAAGCTTTTGGGGATCCACGTTGGTGCACAGCAGGCATTTTGATGCCAGGTGTAGTCTGCAGGCACCAGGGATGCTGCGCTGCTTGGCTGGGCTTCACAGGAGGGTTTCTGCACAGATTTCGGCGAGTTTGGGGTCTTGCAAGGCAAGGCTACTTTCTGGGGATCAAGAGAAGATACAGCTTGTCGTGGCAAAAGAGCCCTAGTCCAAGGTATTTGGACTTAGCTCTTTTCTTTAAAATTCTCATCAGTTAACAGCTGGGATCAGGTGGAGTTTGTCTGGCATCACCCTCATCAAATTGGCAGCTATTTTAATGGAAGCCTTGGTCAAAATAAAGGATGATAATACTCGCAGTGCAAGGTTGGGACTGTAAATCTGGCAAGAAATTGCTATTTTCTTGCCATTAAGAATAACTTTTGGTTTTTTACTTTATTTCTTTTGGCTGGGAGCAAGGTGCTAATATTAATTTATTCTCTGCGATCCTCTACAATCCATTTGGCCTTATGTAGGAGAGAAAAAAAAATGCCTTTTTTTTCCCCTCTGCTGATTGCCTATTTTTTTTACATTTAAGCAGCTGTAACTAAACAGGAGGCAGTTTGTTTCCAAGAGGAGAAAGCACTAGCATCCTGCAGAGATCAGCAGTGTCTGTTAGCCAGAGACTAAACATCATCCACCTGCTTTCTAGATTCTTGACAAAGGAACAAGGTCTTTATAATCTTTCACAAACCTCCCAGACTCAGCAAACTATTTGAATATGGGCTTGACTGGAAATGTGAAGAGTTACGGAGTTAAAAAAAGGTTTGCGTACAGTGGGAAAGTTTGCCTGAGCTCTCCAGAGCTGCATCAGACCTTCAATATTTCCTGGAATGTTGATAGAAAATCGTACGCTTCCAAAGGCATCAAACCCAGCAATTGCCTGTAGTTTAGCACGGGTTAAAATATTTTGCTTCTCTGGAAGGTACAGGGAGAAACAGAAGTTTACAATGTGCCAACAGCTTAAATATGTGTAATAAACAAGGGCACATAACAAATGAGCTGTGTGGGGGATTTATTTGGTAACAAAGGGAAACCATCCGCTGATGTACCTCTTACATTTGGTTTTCCATCGACCTAACAGGCCACTTGTCAAAAGCATGGTGTCAGGATTGTAGTGAATTAACTCAAAAGCAGTTCCCCCGCCGAAGCTGTGGGAATATATCCTATCGCAAATGCCTAAACGCAGGAATGAGCTACAAAGAAAAATTAGACGGGAAAAGCGCTGCTCTGGCTCAGTAATTCACAGGCGAGAGCCAAAATCGCAGGCGCCCTAATGCCAATCAGGTGATGCTGACCTGGCTCCAAGTTCATTTCTGAGAGACCTTCGCAAATCAGGGTCTTGCCCAGAGCCCGTGACCTTGGTGGGAGTCCTTCCAGTGACTTTTATAGGCTTTGGATGTGTCCCCACATCAGTAACGTGAAGTTAATATCAAAACTGTTGGCTGAATAGTGCAAGGGAACAAGAAGTGTTGAAAAGAGCTTTTCCCACCATTCCAGCACACCAGACCTCTCTTCACAACCCCTGCACAAAACCAGGGATGGTTTGGCAGGCTTTTTTTCTTCCTATGCAGCAGCACCCTAAATTGTTTACTCCCTTGGTTAAAGTAAGCCCCGTGGCAGGAACGTAGCACTAAACCACTTGATAGTCCAATAACCAGTAAAGTGACAAACACTGTTATGTTTTCCAAGTGACAACTTAGCAAATAATTATTCATCATCTTGGTACCAGATGAAGGCAGATGTTAAGGTCATCAGCTTTGTAAAGCCCCAAGTTCTCGTGGTGGAGCCAAGCCTTGGGTTGGAAGGGATCATGATTTTAGCTAGACAGTTGAGCCAACTCATCTAGCATAGGCTTGGAGAACATCATAGATCTTACATAATTTATACATTCATAGATTTTTAAAGCCAGGAAGGGCTGTTAGTCCATCTAGTCTGATCTCATTTGCCACCAACCATGCAATGTTATCCAGTTGTTGAGTGCAGTTGCGGCTATCTACAGCTTTCCCTCTGGAAGGGTGCTTGAAATCATCCAGAGATGAAGAAGCCACTACTTGCTTTTGGTTTACTCCAGTGGCCAGTCTCTCCAGTGAAACAAACTGCACCTTGCTGAGAATTAGATTTTGCTTCTCTTTAGCATTGTAATATCTCCTTTTTAAGAAAAAAAAATGCCTAAGAACTTTTATCAATTCATGTGTTTTTCAAGTGACATCAAGATCTTGGAATTTTTTGCCAGAATGTATAAAACTCCTGCTTCTTGAGACTTCACATATAAGCAGCATAAGGGGGAGTATATATGGTACGTTTGATTTGTAGCAAAATCATATGCCAAAATGTATTATGCAGAATAGCATTAGAGGCTAACCAGTACGCACCACTGACATATAGACCAAGAGCCTGCTGTTTGTTTTTCATTAGGATTTTGTCTGGAATTTGCATTTTTAGACTATGCTGAAAGCTCTGTCTCTGTTTTGGGGACAACGCTAAGGTTTGCTGAGTGGTGGCTTGGCTCCCATTCAGGAGAGCTTCAGTTTCATCAGCTCCAAACTTGGGAAAAACGCATTTCGAAGCCCTCTTCTCCTCAAAGGCTCTGCAGACACGTGGTCAGATTCCTCCCGATGTAACGGTCAGTTGAACAGCATGGGGGATGAGTTTGTCCGCCAAGGAAACTATTCAAATCGGCCTTTTTCTATCCTTCCCAGAGCATTTTCACTTCAGGCTCCTTAACTATTTAACCCATCTTTTTCCTTTCTCCCCGGCAAAGGGGCAGCCTAGCACAGACTGCGCTCGTGCTGCGAGGCTGTCGCGAAAGGATGCCCTTCGCAGATCTGCTCCTACCCTGCTCGGGTCTGGCAGGCACTCCTTGCCTGCCTGCAAATCCGGCAATGCTACCAGCGGGACCGAGCCTACCAGCCAGTGGGGAAAGGCCAGCAGGAGCCGGTGGTGATCCCGAGCAAAGGTGTAGGGTTAATTTCTCTGATTGCACACGCGTTAAAATCGTTTCGTCTTGCATGCGAGGAGGCCAAGGTTACGTCAGTGAGCAACTGGACGCTGATCTCTGGATCCTGGAAAAGATGAGCTGGGCTGCAGTCCGGGCTGCTCTTTCCAAAGTCTGCAGCATCCTCTGGCGGAGCCGCAAGGAAAGGATGGCCGTCCAGGGAAGAGGCACGATGAGGTTTCGTCTTGCGTTGCCAGGGAAGGGTTTGGGGCCTCTGAAAATGTACCCCAGCTTCACTCATCTGCAACACGACCGGGAAGAGCCAAAATCGCAAGCGCCCTAATACCGACCAGGTGATGTTGTGTATGGGGAGCTACCCCCTGTGCTCCAGAGAGGAAGAGGCAGCCCAGCAATCAGCCTGGGATTTGGGGACGACGTTTCCATTCCTCGCTTTGCTGCAGATGTCCCAGCTGACCTTGGGCAAACGTCTGCAAGTATCTGACAGTTTGGTGCTGCAGGAGCAGAACTTGTATTCGCAGCGGAGTGACCTGGCTGGCAGAAACGCTCCCCAACTTCTCCCCTTTTCCTGGTCTTAGTCACCATCACCAAAGCCTTAACTCCCAGGCGAAGGAAGTACTCTGATAAAATCTGGGTTCCCAGGCTGCAGTTCTTTCCTGGACTTTGCTGTATTTTGGCTTAAAGGGCAAAATGGGTTGTTGCGTCCTGTTTTATTACAACAGCCCTGCGTCTGGAGCGCTTGCCTCACGCATGGGGCACCCGGGTTCAGCATCTTCCTCAGCCCGAGAGGATTCAGACACATCTGGGCCACCTCCCAACCATTTCATCCCTCCTGTTGAAACTGTGCAGAAAAGAATTAATGATTCAGAGAGAGTGAATAAGACACCCTTCCCTCCCTTTCCCCCTCTGGCAACCAGGACACTCATCAGGGATGAGGGAGACAGGGTTCAGTCTTCTGCTCTAGGAAGCCACGGGGTCGTATTCACCCCCAAAGTGTATCTGAGCACCCAGAATATTTGGAGAATCAAGTTCATCTCCTCCGGCCTGAGAAATAAGACTGGTGGCAGAGGGTAGTGTGAAATCCAGCCTGGAGTCACGCAGCCGCCGGCGTGCCAAAGGAGCGTTGGGAGAATCCCTCCTGGGCAGCTCCGCAAAGATTGACACGCTGATACAACCCAGCGCAACAGCGCTGCCAACTTCTGCAGCAATTCACTCAATCCTTATGAAAGCAAGACTAAATTGGACAGGAGCCTGCACTTCATCTTCTCCCCCAACTCCTCTGGGTGAGAACTGTTGAGCAGACCAGGTTTCCGATAAAGTAAAAGCAAACACCATTCCCTTGTGCTAAGCTACAGGAATATTATCCTGACATTTTAGCATGGATCACTCATATTGCTGCTCGTTCTCTCCACTCCTAGAGCTGTGTCTTGACAATAGAAACATTCCCCGAATACAAACAAAATAATCAGGGTTGAAAACCAAATTCATGGTGGAAGCACGCACTCCTCGGTGGGAGCTATCTGTCAGGCTAAATTTGCCTCCCAGTCTGTACAAGTCTAAGCAAGTTGAGTTTGCACTAGTTATTTTTATTCTAAATATTTTTATTCTGTCTTTCCTATGGTACTCTCATTTTCACATAAATGTGTGAACGTTTTCTAATATCTGGCAAGCAGCCTAATAATTATAGGATCCGGGTTCAACTTTGTGTGATAAAAGTATAGAAAAGAAAGGTAAATAGCATAATAACTTTCAGCGATGTCTGCCTCTTCCTGGTTTTTTTTAATGGAGAAATTTATTTTACATTACCTTGAGGAATTACAATCATCATCCAACATTTTTACAAGCCATTAAAATTTTAAGATTAAAACCTGCACTTAAGTAAAAAATGCTTCCAAGGAGGAATTTATTTGTGATTTGTCTTGGAAACAAGATTTGCATGTTTAAGTACTTGGCAGCCCACAGAGTGCCTTGCCCCATCCCTTGGCTGTTTAAAATCACTTCATGTGATAAATGACAGCAATACGGGGTCACCGATGAGAAACAGCGGCTCGTCATGCAGGAACACCAGTTCTGGGAGGTGTGAGACCCCGTTTGTGCTTCTCTTAAGCCCAGATTTACCCCATCAAAGTTCAGACCCTTAAGTTAGTTAACCTTTCTCTTAACACTGGAAATAATCCGCCAGTATCCAGCTGGATACTGGCTCTACCTGGCAGAGCAAACTGGGCTGTAAAAATGAGTGAAAGTATTTATTGCGCCTGAGAACAAACCCACCGTAGACAGCCATTGGTAACAGGAGCAATTTAACCTGATTAAACACCACGCTTCGCAAATGTGAAAACCAATTGTTTTGACTTGGAATTTTTTTCAGTTTTGTGGAGACAGTGAAGCACATGCTACAGAAATTAATGGATTTTTTTTTTTTTTTTTTTTTCTTCCCAGTCAACTCTTCTTAGTTGCAGATGTGCATGGATCATTGGAAAAACAAAGTCCCCACAGAAATTGTTAACTTTACTGTAGTCCAGCCTGGAGACAAAGAGAGACGGTACCGTACCACACCGGAGTGAGCCAGCTTGAATCGTTTTTCAGGTTTGGGGCCCCGAAACCTGACCTGCTGTGAGACCAGAGCAAAGCTGGTTCGCCTCCTCACGGGAGAAGCCCTTGTGGCACAACCTGCACAGAGATCCCAGATCTTCTTCTTCCTGAGGTGGGTACCCTCCACAAGATAAATCTATGGGCTGGCCTATGTCAACAGGCACAAGCAAAGCCTGGCACCCTGTGGTATTCCTAACCGTGGGCTTTTGCTTGCGGGGGGAGATGCTGCAGTTTCTTGAGAGAAAATAATTAACGGCGTGGCGGGAGGCACCCCAAGTAATGGGGTATTTTGAAGAATTTTGAGGGCTTCGGCAGGACACCGTCCCCTCAAGGAGCGCGGGAACACCGGCTGCGCGGGCCCCCTGCCCGCGCCCAAGATGGCTCCCTGCTCTTGACATGCCGCCTCCCTCACTCAAGATGGCTGCAAAAGACAAGGCGGCTGATGCGGCGAAGCCAGGGCGGCCATGTTGCTTTCGGGCAGCAGGGCCCTGCCAGGCGGGCCTTCCCCCGCGCCGTTCCATTCCGCCGGGGG
>NW_009200147.1:0-8491 GCF_000690835.1 Fulmarus glacialis | reverse complement strand
TATTATTATTATTATTATTATTATATATAACATGTAATAGTAAAGTATGTCCTCTGCAAAATTACATGGATGATTGCAATATTTCTTGTGCTTTTCCCTGTGCTAATGCCCCTGTGTCATTTAGCATTCCTTGGATGAGGTGCCACTCTTTATTGTTGTCTCCTTCTGCCTGAACAATTGTTTCTAGAAATTGGACTCTGATGGGGACTGCAAGTTTATGAATTGTTTCTTCAGAAGGGTCATGTGTGACCTACAAAATTCAGTGTTGTCTGAGGATTTATAACATCTCTGTTGAGAACCGAATCAATAACTAACTTCAGACTAGTAATAAGCACTTCGCTTTGATAAAGTAGAGCTCAGGTTTAGTGGGCTCCAGCAGAATTGGGTTATGCAGGCAATTTGCTGTTAGACATCAAAGAGGCATCCTGAGTGTTGTCGACAGAACGAATGAATGAGAGTGGGAGACATGCCCAGAATTCCTTCTAAAAATTATACAAAAGCAGTGTGCAACCTGTTTCCATAGTTCACAGCAGCAAAAATAACTTCTGACTAGTCTATTTGATTAATATATTGCTCATCACATTTAATGTAGTATGCCAAGTTTTTTCACAGTTAGGCTCTCAACTTTTGTTGATGTAACCAACAATATTGTCTTACAGAGTCCATTTGTCTGTTCATGAAGTCTACCACTCTAGCTGTTGATAGCATAAAAGCCCCAAAGGGATGTATATATTATACGCAAAGTGTAATCAAAGCCGAACATACACCTAAGCAGTCTCACCTGTTGCTGTTTGATGTATTTGTCCACTCTTGTCTGGATTCTGCTCCCACTGAAAGCAAAAGGAAAATGTCAGTGATGCCACTGGTGTGTTCATGATGGAAATTTGATGGTTCATCTGACATGGAATAATGTAGTTATATTTCTAAATCCAGTCATTTTGTTCTTTTTTAGACCATACCATACATGAGTAGGATATATATAATATCTGAAATATTTTTAGCCTGATTTCCTAAAGAAAAAAGCATATATGGCTGTCTTTTCTGTATGTCCTTCTCTGCCTTCCTAATAATTTTTCGAGCTTTTGACCAGGGTTCACCTTTCAGAGAAGAATTGAGGTCCTGAGCGTGTTTTAAGTTCTCACAAGTCTGGTTATGATTTAATGACTCTGTAATTAGAGGAGAGAGATTTCCATTACTGAGGGAAAGGCTGGTGACTTTTGCCTGGCAGCCCGTGGGCAGCTCGAGGCTGGTCCCAGCCCACACCAGCCAGCGGGTGTGTGGAGTATGACATGAGGTCTGTGGAAGGAGGCATGGGAAGTGCTGAGGGGACACAGAGCCATCAGAAGCCATGCATCGATGTTCTCATTGCTTAGGCAGTGATTTGTTTATAGGTGTTTCCTTTTGGTAGCCTTTAAAAATTTGGCTGTACTCCTGGCTCAATGACATCTAAGGGCTACAAACAGTGTTGATCTGAATGCATGGCCGTTGCCAGCTGAATTGCCTTCTGATCAAGTGGGTAACCCAGGAGTCCTCAGTGATGACGCTCTGGAGCCCAGCTGGAACATCAGGAGGTCTCCTGAGGGATGATGGGGCACACAGGATGAGGGCAGCCTCTGCCCCCCATCACTGGAAACACACAGAGTGGCAGCAGTTGTAGGGCACCTGTCTGACCTGGCTCTGGTTCTTGCCTGAGGATGTGGCATAGGGTTGCCAACTCACTGTGAAGTTAGATTTGAATCCTGGTCTCTCTGGTGTGAAGAGATTATGTAGGAAAAGACACTCTCCTGCAGATCTGTCCTTAGTCTCAGCATTTACAAGCTGGGTATAGCTCATGCTCTGTAAGCATAGTCCATACCTAGTTGGTCTGATAAGACTGATACAGAATGGACATACATGCTCCTGAAAATTCAGACAATGAAGAAGAGAGTAATCTAATGAGTTCAGTCTGGGAAAAGTTTTATCATTTTCCTGAAAGAAATAACCAGAGGAAAGAAAATTAAAAAAGAGACAAGAACAGCTCTCTTCAGGACTGTTCAAGTTTGGAGAGAGGAAAAGCAAATGCATAATAAAGAGGAAAAATGAGCTAGTTTTCTCATGCTTTCATACTTCGCTTAGAAAAGTGAATTAATCTCATCAGGAAGCATCTAATTGAGTAGTACACATTTTTAAACAAAACCTATGCTACTTTACTCCTTAGTTTGATGGTATGCTTCACAGATAAATCCCCACTCAGTTAATATCCATGGTTCTGTGCTGACAACTTGATGAGTGGGAACCCATCTACACAAAGCTGTAACTCAGCACGCAAGCTGACAAATAATGAAGGAAGCTAAGTGCCGGATTTTTGCTCAATATAAATGAAGCTTGGAGTTTGCAATGACAGTGCTGGCAGAGCCTTGAAAATACCCTTGGTAATGGCTCTAAATCAAGAGCTATGGTCCTGGTAAGGTTCAGAAGAAATTTCATTAGTTTGAGGGGATGAGCACAGAAAAAGAAAAAGAAAGGCAAACTCTCCGGTAACAGATTAGCAGTAAGTGTACAACGAGTCTGAGGGTGGAACTCTGCAACATCTTTTTATATATAATTGTAATACTTTCAACAGAGTGAGAAAACTCGTGTCTCCACTTGCACTATCCCATCATTTCTCATCATCAGATTCATCTGTAAATTACTTCAGTGCTCCACACAGAGCCCCAAGCCGGGTACAAGTTTTTGTCACTGTAAAGGAGTAATGGATTTTCTGATGCAGTCTTTGAGAGGCATTCCTTGCAAGTTTCTTCGTCTTTTACCTTTTTGTACATATGGGGTAATGTGACCTATTCTATTTGGCAATGTAGAGACTGCCTGGTGTTATAGCTCCAGGAAGGAAATAGCTTTGACACAGATTGTCTATGTCATTTGTCTTCTTGACAGCAACACGCCTTCTAAAAATGAAAATACTGCTAAGCAAAGTTGATCCTTTTCATGCCTCCCTATGGAAGAAAACTTGCTTAGTTCAAAATAATCAACAACCTTACTAAATCCTTTAGTATCAATTGCCTGGGGAGTAAAAAGATCTATTATACAATATAAACCCCCTCTTGGGGATTGGAAAAGCACTCAACTTTAACCCAACAGCATATATTGAAGGCTGGATTGATTTCAGTGAGAACAGACATGACCACAGCAAAGTCTGAGCAAAGGAGGCATCTGTTTTAGACACCTTTCGGACACAGCTGGGGAAATGTCTTGACAGAGCCAGGAACTTGATGCTGAGGATCAGCTGCCCCAGGTGGCTGGGCAAGGTTCTACTGACCACTTTCCTCCAGGAGGCTTCATTGGTCAGGCCAGGCAATCGGTGGCCAAAATACTGCCCTGGAAACTAAAATGAAAGGCAGAGGTAGGGAGAAGATGCTTGCTTCTGAGTTTCATACCCATTTATCTTGAGGTAAATTAAATTAGTTGTAAAATACTGATAAACAAAGTCTGAAATGCACTGATGTTTACTGAATAATGTTGTAATACCCTCTGGAAATCTAGAAAAGAGAATTCAAATTACGGGCTTAATTGTTTTATTAGTCAGTAACGAATATTTTAGAGGTAGTGGAAATAAGTTATTTTTTATTATTTCTAACTAAATATCACATTTTCTTCCCAGACTACATTCGTTATTATTAAATTAGGTTTTGAATGATCTTGCACATGATAAACATATATAAACAACTACAAAGTCTAGAAATAGTTTTCAAATAAAAGGAATTATAAGGTTATACTGCGTATTTGCAATATAAGTAAAGGGGTATCTTTTGAAATTTTTGAAGTTAGCTAATGTAAAACTTAAATAGGTACCTAAAAGCAATATATAAAGGTGGTTTTTTTTTTGTTTTTTTTTTTAGCAAAAGGAATGAACATAGTATTTTGACAAATGTTCGTGTTAGATCTTGTAGTAGAATAATCACTAATTTAATTAAGCTCAGTGCAATTTTTTTTTTCCATGTGTAATACCATCTGTGGTATCTTTTGTATATTGAAAATCTGAAAGAAAATCAGGATTCTTGCTTCACAGATAGAGTGACAGAAATACTCCTGAAGGCTGACGTTAAGAGATTTCCAGTAATGAATGGCAAATGAACACAAAAAACCCCACATGTGGTGTCTGCCACTTCAGATGGCAAAAGGAAGAGTTTTTTGGCTTCTAGTGTGTAATCTTCAGAATAGTGATTAGTTCGGTGCTTCAAAGACATACTAAAATTAGCAGAGATTTTTATTTCTGCTTATATATATTGGAAAGCAAAATATCACAATTAGCCTTTCTCTGCAAAGGTAAAAAACCTTCACTTTTTCCTAGCAAATGTTAGTAGCCTGCGGTTAAATATCACACAGTGCTTTGGGTAATAACGACAAGAGAATAAACATTTAGTAGAGAGCTGCATTGCTGATAGTCCTGGTAAGTTCAAACATGCAGACTTCCTCAGTTTGTAAACTTGAAGGTTGTAAAACCCTGGCCTTAAAAAAACCAGAAATTCACTATGAGTGATTTGTAAATCACAGTATACAAATTACACTACATGAAGAGCTGAGTTATGCAAATCTAAGTCGTATAAAAACCAATGTCCAATAAATAAGTAAGCAGAGTTCTCCGCTATGTTCTTAGCAGTTTCTTGATTACATCATATCAGATTCATTTTCAGGGATATAACTAGAACAAAACAAGTATATGGCATCTCTAATTTAGTTGTTTATCCCAGTTTCAGGTCTATTCCTTCCCTGGTGCCTAATTACTGTTAGAATAAGAAGGCATGATACATAATGAAGTATTGGAAAATATCTCCTCTGAGCTCTGCTAAAGATACAATTTATTGAAATATGCTTTATGTTTTCTAAGGTACTTTTACCTCTGTACCACTGCAGACTGAATAAGTTTTACTGAGCAAAAGTCCCCATGGAGTCTGGTAATGAATACAGTATTGCTCTAAGCACAATTGAAAAGGAAGATCCAAAAATAGCTTCCATCTTTACCTGGAGTGACAGCATTAATATTCAATCCCTTTTTCTTCAACCTCACACTATTCTGTTCATGCCACTGTTAATGTATGGGCTTTATGTTTTCTGAAAAACTAACAGCAATTTTTAAACAGTTCTAAATGAGGAACATTTACCATATGCCATAAAAGAAGTCACTTATGGAAGGAGATGCATCATATTAGCTCAATTCAATTAGCAAGGAAATACATCATATTTACTAGATATGATTTACTAGATAATCCTCAACTCTTCCTCGGAAACAAGGACATATTCAGGTATTCAAGATGGGAAAGAGATTCTAAGCGCTTATTTTCAGGGGCCCTGAACTGTCCATCCTAGTATTAAGTCTCTGCAAAATGCTGATGTACTGGAAGGCAAAATACGAGTTTATTGCAACCCCTAATGTCTCACCAAGAAACCAAAATTCTGTAAACATAAATCACTCTGTTTAAGGCACTTTAGCAGGCAAGATACTGGATTTAGCATCAGCCTACCTCTGGCTACTATACATGAGCTACTATTGAATGCGCTACTATACATTAGTTGCACAATATTGTTGCTGGAGCCCTGAAAACCCTTTAAATATATTTTTTCCTTAATTTTATGGCTACACTTCAAATATAAAATAGCACTGAAAATATACTTTTCTCTAAAACAATAGGAATAGGACAGCTTTTGAGAAAGATTTATATTATCGGGGATCCACATGAACATACCTGTAATTTCAATTGCTGCTCTGGGAAATGTGTTTCCAGAAAGATGGTTTAAGTGGTTGACAGGCAATTATTCTTTGAAAAATGTAGACTAATTAGACAGTTCTTCTTTGTCATAGATATTCAGCTATTGTTCTCTGCAGAGTGGCATGCTGACAGACATATTGCCCCATTTATTGTCTGGTGACAAGGAAAAGCTTTTAAAACAAATTACAAATGTTAATATTATTTAGAAGACACTTTAATTTATCAAAAATTAATGTTACTTTAATTACTTAGGGAAATCATAAACTTTTAAAAACAGAAAAACTTGCCTGTGTTCCCAGGCAGTGGTTCTGCTGGCACCAATGGTGCTATTCACATGAATCAAATGACTGTATGCTGCAGTGATTTTTTGCCAGATCTGTGGGTGGTTCTCATTTATTCTGAAATAGAAACTATACTGCTATATCTTTCTTTTCACTCTCCCTCCTCTGTGAGAAGTATAATAGGAAGTCAACAGCTGAACTGAATTTTTCTTATTTTACTTTTGGTTTGGTTCAACTCAGGCCCTCCAAGCTTGTGGTGCATTTCACTTGAGAGGATATTACCTTGCTGAGCAATAGGTACCAGACTTAGCTGAACACCTGTAACACTTGCCTATTAATCAAGAGCTGTAGGCAGTTCAGATGAACTATGATTTATTGACTAACGGAGTAGCATCCTAGGCTAAATTAGGATCCTACAGTTGGGCGCTATGGATACCTTTCCTTAGTATTTTTATTCCTGCATCCACAGGTCTCGTGGGAACTGGGACTCTCCTTGTGTCAGGCATTACATAGTACGTAACACTTTGTAGTTGCCGGAGCTGATTTGCAGTGAAAGAAAAATGGACAAAGGTGCAGAAGAACAAGCTCGTGAAGTCAAAATCGCGTGTCAAGTCATCGCCAGAGGTAGGCTGATGCTAAATCCAGTATCTTGCCTGCTAAAGTGCCTTAAACAGAGTGATTTATGTTTACAGAATTTTGGTTTCTTGGTGAGACATTAGGGGTTGCAATAAACTCGTATTTTGCCTTCCAGTACATCAGCATTTTGCAGAGACTTAATACTAGGATGGACAGTTCAGGGCCCCTGAAAATAAGCGCTTAGAATCTCTTTCCCATCTTGAATACCTGAATACGTCCTTGTTTCTGAGGAAGAGTTGAGGATTACCTAGTAAATCATATCTAGTAAATGTGATGCATTTCTTTACTAAGCTGATGTCTGGTGAATGCCAAGATATAAAAAGTTGAGCCAGGCATAGTCTATAAATATTAATAGAACAAAGTAAGAATATTAATAGAAAAAATTTACCAGGTTCACTAGCACTGAGTGCAGTAATGAAATCTATAAATGCTGCTTGGCAATAAAAAACCCCATTAGGCTGAATTAGTTGCCTTAGTTGCCATCTTTCTTTATTTTCCTAGTCTATCCAGACAGAGCTGCTATTAAATAGCATATTTTTCAAGTTCTTTATCAAAAGAACTAAAGCAGGGTCTGATTTGAACATTCAAATGCAAATCACAGGGAAAAATGTTGAATTCAGGCATGGATCTGAACATATCACTGCAGTTCTTGTTTCCAGCTGGAAAATACAGCAGTTTCAGGTTTGGGTCTTTTGGGCGTGAGCGCCTGAACAGCTCTCTTCTTCCAGCTGAAGCTTCTCTCCCTCCCAGCTGGCAGCACGCACGCTGCCGCAAGCCATGGCCAGTTGATCTAAGGCGAGAGGGTGAAGCTGCTCCTTTCCACTGTTTTCCTTTCCCTTTCCTTCTGCTGGGGAAAAGACTCTCTATGATCCTTCATTTACTCGCTCTTACCAGCTGGCAAGGAAGATGGATTTAGACATTGTCCTGGTTTCAGCTGGGATAGGGTTAAATTTCTTGCTAGTGCTGTGTTTTGGATTTAGTATGAGGAGAATGTTGATAACACACTGATGTTTTCAGTTGTTGCTAAGTACCCTCCTAGTCCAAGGACAACTCCCATGCCTCCTGACTGAGCTAGGTGCACAAGATGGGAGGGAACATAATCAGGACAGCCAGCCCAGCTGGCCAATGGGATATTCCATACCGTCTGACATCATGCTCAGTATATGAATGGTAGGCGTGTTCCAGGAAGTACCGATCGCTACTTGGTTTTCGGTCAGCGCGGGTGGTGAGCAACTGCATTGTGCATCACTCATTTTGTATATTCTATCATTATTATTATTATTTTCCCTTTTCTGTTCTATTAAACTGTCTTTATCTCAACCCACGAGTTTTTCCTCACTCTCACCCTTCCGATTCTCACCCCGCCCCCCGGGTGGGGGGAGTGAGCGAGCGGCTGCGTGGTATTTGGCTGCCTGCCAGGTTAAACCACGACAACATAAGCAAAGTACGTGCTTCAAAGGTTGACCTTCTGTCTTCCAGCCCTCGATCTCTACTTACGCTCTTTCTGATGTTCAGTCATAGGAGGAAAATGCCATACAGATTTTCTGTAGTGTCCATGATCAAAATGGCTAAAATTAGGATGAGATTTTGCAGTGAAGTGCACATAGTAAGAATCCCATCGTCTTCAGTGAGATTGCTCAGAGGAAGAAAGTGAAACGTATGCAAAACCCTTTCAGGAATCATGCAAAATCATCTTTTTCGTGGGTAGCATTATTCCTCCACTTTTGGGAATGAGAGTGGAGGAATAATGCTATCCAAGAAAAGGATGATTTTGGAAACACAATATGTTATACTTTCAGGATATTTGGAATCATAGAATCATAGAATCAT
>NW_009200146.1:615-843 GCF_000690835.1 Fulmarus glacialis | reverse complement strand
CCCCAGCCCCTGGCAGAGGCTGGCAGGCTTTAGGAGAGAGGAAAGTCCATGGGGAAGGAGGTGCTGTGGGCGCAGCCATGGGGACAGCCAGCAGAGAAGGGAGGTGGTGCTCGTGTCCAACCCGGGCTCGTAAAAAGAAGGTGACCCCTAAAACCCCCCCGAAGTTTGCTAAATAAATACATAAATATGAACACGAAGCCCAGAGCCGCGGCGCAGGTGTTTCCCAGG
>NW_009200146.1:0-494 GCF_000690835.1 Fulmarus glacialis | reverse complement strand
CCCCAGCCCGTCCCAAGCCTCGCGGCTCCCTGGGCCGGCAGCGAAGGCTTAAAGCCCATCCCAGAAGTGCTAGCCGAAGGCATGGCAAAGACTGTCTCGTCTAGGCTAAGAAAATAAATAACTTCTCCAATGTGCGAGGGTTGGTGGACAGAAAGCCAGTGCAGCAAAACATCAAGTGTCCTTCAAGAGGATTAAAAATAAATAAGTGAAGCTTGGCGTTTCCTCGCGAGCACGTTCATTTGCAGCTCTGCCGGGGCGGGCTGGGGGGAGGTATTTAAATAAAGGGAAAAAAAAGCCCCAGTCCTAGCGCTGCTCCGGCAAACGCGCTCCCCACGTCAGCCTGCCTTCGCCCACCGCTTCCATCCCAGCTGGAGAAGATGCTTGTGGTGGTCGGGAAGGAGCCTCCAACACCTTCCCAGGACAAATCATCCCTGCCGGGCTTGGGGGGTTGGTTTCTCTCCCCGCTGCAGAGCGGGGATTTGAGGATGTCCCGC
>NW_009200145.1:0-2815 GCF_000690835.1 Fulmarus glacialis | reverse complement strand
TCCAGATCATTGATAAAGATATTAAAAAGAACTGGGCCCAAAACTGAACCCTGGGGAACACCGCTTGTGACCAGCTGCCAAATGGATTTAACTCCATTCACCACAACTCTTTGGGCCCAGCCATCCAGTCAGGTTTTTTTATCCAGCAAAGGATACGCCCATCCAAGCCATGAGCAGCCAATTTCTCCAGGAGAATGCTGACATAGGTTTGGGAAGAGGTGTTTTTCAGGTTTTCTGGTGTTTTCAATTAACTGGCCTGCCCAGATTAGTTTCCAGCTCAGATGCCGATTTCTGTTTCTGGGTAGGCATGAGACATTAATAAAGAATCATAGCTACATATTTTTTTTCTTCACAGTGGTTACAGTTTTAAAGGAAAGATTAGAAATAAAAAAAAAACACAGATACACATACTAGATATAGGTATAACAGGGATAAAATACTAGATAACAACTAGCCCATATGAAACAAGAAACTACCTGGAGGGAAATATTTAAAAAAATTCATTGTCCTTTGATATGTGGTATACATTAGCTTTCTATTTACTTGTCTTGCTGATTTGTACTGCTGCCTATCATTATACTGGAGTGTTATTTTTGTTATATATCGAAGTCCACAAGAGAACCAAATAAAGCTAAAGGAATAACTGAAAGAAAAATCCCATGTTAGCAGGAGGCTACAACTAAAACTATTAAAAAATTAATTCACAATCATTTTGCCTAGATACTTGCAATGACACACTTGAGAATTTCAGTGAATGCAACTTCAACTTTTAAATCTTTTAAATCAGTATCACAGATAGTTTATAACCTTATCTAGCCACTTACCTACTCTATAAACCCATGTGAACTAAATTAGTGATATTATTTTCTGCAAACACTTTTAAATTGATTTTAAAGTGCTTTGAATTAGCTATCTTAATTAAACACGGACCTTGAATATCTTGATTTAAAAGTCAGTGCAGGTTTATGCATGGACTAAGTAACTAACTCCTTTGTAAGCACTTTCATACAAACACTTTGTCCTTTCCTGAGGCTTCTCTAGCATATTGCTGTGCTTTGTACTGACTGGAACTTATTTAGAAAAGGCATTTTGCCTCTGGAGAAGTCTTTCAATTTAATTCCCAAGGACATTATGGAAGAACAATTTCAGTAAATTTTGATTTGTTAGTGAAGTAGTTTTAGTTATGAGAAAAGTTCTATACTTACATTTCAAGAGACTGAAATAGTACACAGGCACATTGTCTAATGAGAAATTATTTTTTTTCATAAAGCAGCTGTAGTAAAAATGAAACAAGAAAACATGAGAAAAAATGGAAAACTTCAAATGTTAGAAAGTCCCAGTTCTCAAGTGCACCTGATTTTCAAAACCCTTTACTGTTAGCTTCTTCATGTTTGGAGATCATGGGACAGTAACTTTCATCACTCTGTTACCACAGCTTTAGCTAAGTTTCAAGCATTGAACTCAAGACTGCCATAAAAGCAAGTTTACTCTTATTTTATCAGTAGGCAAACTTGACTGATTTATGCACATGGGGGAGCCTAGAATCTTGAAATTCTAGTTCAGTGTCTTGTTCACAAGCTCATGATACCTGTAAGGTTCCATTTTCCAAAGCTGCAGTATGCAGCACCCCAACTCAGTCTGTATGACTGACGAAGGAAAATGTTTTACCTAAGGACAGCCCTGCAGACCATCCTGGAATAAATAATACTCCAGTACAATGATTTCAGTCACACATCAGAATAAAATCCCTTTGCTGCTGGGACAGCTGGTCACATGAAAGAATTAACCCATGAGTTAATTATTTCTGGTGTAACCCATTAAAAGAACACTTAAGTCTTTTACAAGCGCCAAAGAGATTCCAGGAACAAGCCCCAACCCTTTGAGGGCCTTGCATACTAGTACAACGTTGAGCAGCCTGTGTTGTACAGCCAAATGTCTGTGTAGCCACCGCATACCTACTCCCACTCTAAGACATTTTGGGGACTAGAAATGACACTCCAGCACCACCTCAGCTTGAGGTGATGTTTAGTACCAGATTTTCCACACACACGCCATGTATTCTTCCAGCCCGGTCTCTGAACCCAGGTTAAGTTTTAACAGCCCCACAACCGGGTAAGAACCTGCCCACCACCCCTGAAGGGGAAATAACAAGCCCACATACGAAAGCTCACCCTCAACGGGGACTAGAAATGACACTCCAGCACCACCTCAGCTTGAGGTGATGTTTAGTACCAGATTTTCCACACACACGCCATGTATTCTTCCAGCCCGGTCTCTGAACCCAGGTTAAGTTTTAACAGCCCCACAACCGGGTAAGAACCTGCCCACCACCCCTGAAGGGGAAATAACAAGCCCACATACGAAAGCTCACCCTCAACAGCTCACCCTCAACAGCTCACAAGAGCACAGCACAGCAAAAAAATGACACATTGATCCTCCCTGGCACCTTTCACAGCACCTCGGACCTTTTGGGAAATGCTCCCTCTCAGCACTGACAGGAATTTCAGCCTCTTTTGCCTCACAAATGGAGAGTCGGCAGCCGAGGGACGGCTGCAGTGCACTCAGCCTCCTCCAGGCCCTAACCCCTCCTGGACGGGAGACTCGCTCAGGTAGCCAGACGCCGTGGGGACTCCCACCACCACGTCCCAGGGGACAAGCAAACCAGGCTGGGCTATAAGACAGTGCGGGGATAGCAGCATGTGCCACCACGCGACAGAAAAATACCAAGCACCTCGCCTCCAAGTGAGGGCAGGACGCTAAGATGGCGGGTGGTGCGTGGCTTCAACCACGTGACGAGCACCCGGCTCGCTCCCGT
>NW_009200144.1:0-18191 GCF_000690835.1 Fulmarus glacialis | reverse complement strand
GCTCTGCGGGGAAGAGAGCAGGTCGGTGTTACAGGGACGTTCCCAGCAGCACCACCCGCTTCCAGGGTGTTACTTACAGGTGCTAATACCACGAGGGGAAAATGCGACTCGCTTTTTAAGTCTGTTGTTATTTACAGAACATGTGTCTCAAACATTAAAAAATGCCATATGTGATGCTGCCTATAGAGCCTTCTTCCTCTGCCCAAGAATAGAACTTTATCAAAATGAAATTTCCGGCTCGTTTGAGCCAGTCTCCATAGCAACAGTACTGTACACCTGCGACGTACAGGCATAAGCCAATACAACCTCTGAACTAGGCAGAATGAGCCATGCCCCATCTCCCTGTCAAAGGGAGAAGTACATTTCCAATGTACCCATGGCAGATATTTCTATATGCTGCATATGTGCAGTCTGTATATACAATCATTTTATTCCGAATTACCCTACTTACATGTGGTAAATAAATACAAATATGCCACTTGCATGAAGTTATACACTTGCAGAAATTCGATATATTCTTGTCCTGAGGAAAGACTTTCTAATGCAAACGTTACATAAACATAAAAGCTCGTGCTTACATTTGCTTCTGTAAGAATTTCCTAATTCAAAAAATTCATAAAATGCCTCACTCTTGCAAATCTGTCAACCTGTTAATAGTACATCATTAAAAAAAGAATAAAGTAACTGCATGCTGAATTATTTAAATATTGTTTTAATAGTAAACTGGGAATAATTATGCACCTTTGGCTATCCAATATTGCAAATAGGCTATGGCTGTTCACTCCGTAACTTTCAGTGAAATTGAATTCACCAATAAGAAACAAATGGTTGTATTTTAAAGAAACCTGAAATTATTTCCCCAGGTCATTCATAAGGTAGAACGTTTTCTTATGTGAAGAAAAAACAGCTTACTAATGCAATGGAAATTATACTTTAAGCTTCCTACATTTATTAGCTTGTTTAAGAAGAGGCAAACTTCAAAGAAGAATTTTATTTGAAATACATGCAGTATAAAAATGTACATAATGATGGGTATTGCTCTCAGATATACTATATATGACTAAACGTAGATGAACTGTCTGTTTCTGTCTTCTGACATTTGCGCATTCTTGTCTTTGCTTTCAGATCTGCCCCCTCTTCCCCTCTTAATTCAGTATTTCCCATTACTGAATGCAGGGCAAGCTACAAGCAAAAAGAGTGAAATATGATAGACGATACATGCATCTTTCCAAAGTTGATTGCAGCAGGTTGCCTGAATTTTTAATACTGCTCCTTGATATAGTGTGCTTGACCTTTTTTTCCAGTTTTATTATAATCCCCATTTCTATGCCAGTGAAAATGGGGCTTCTGCTCTCAGAGCAAAATTTCTCGTCCTTGTTCAGTGAATGGGTGGACAATGTTGTTCTTCTTTTACAGGGGACAGAGAAGCCAGGGCCTCACCCTTGTGCAGGCTGCAGTCAGCATGGCAGCTGATAGCAGCTGGCAACTGGATGAGAAGGGAACTGATCTTTTACCCACAGTTTAAGAACAGGAGACAACTATCTCTGAGTTTTTTTTTTGGGGGGGGTGGGGTGGGGTGTAACAACTTTTTTTTTTTTTTCCCTTCAAGTGTGGTTGTTTTCGGATTTTCTACTAGGAAATATCTGTCTTATGTAAGCTGCTAATACTCTGCTTTAGGCAGAACACGGTGCTTGGAGCTTATGTAGGCTGATTTCAGGGAAACTAGCAGCATTATTGATTTTCATTGGGCTTATTAGGATCAGCGTAACATGCACTTTTGCTATACTAGATTGTGTTTGGCTTTCATCATGAAATCTCATTATACTAAAAAGAAATGGAAACAAGTTATGCAAGTAAAAGATTTTGCAGAGTACTCTAATGAAATTACTCTGCATCTGTGAAAACACACTTTGGATGTAGGTCGTTCAAACCCTGAATGCTGCTGGTCAGACTCTGTTCTCATTTGCTTTTGAAAATTAAGAATAAATTCTCCAGTCTTAGTGGAATTATTTCAGATTTATGCTAGCATAACTGAAGGTAGAGCTTGGTCCTTGAAGTAGTCATGCTGTCTGAATCCTGATGTTGAATCAGTGATTTACTAGGAAAGAGAAGTCCCAGTTGTTTGTCTGCTTGCAGCTGGGATGGAATACATTACAACATTGTAAAGGTGTGAATTGCACGTGGCTAGGGGCGCACTCCTTCTAGACCCCCAGCCAGGATGAGGAATGAACAGTAAGCTTGTTTTCACCCTTTGTGCTCTTGCAGGACATCAGCTAGTTGTGATTTGCCTATTGACAACGCTGGAGGAAGCATGAGCAGGCAGCACAGCATATCTCCTCAGCGCAGCATCAAAGGCATAAAATCCTCCCTCCCGAAGCTCAGAGGAGATCCAGCTGCCACCCCAGCTTCCCTCCTCTGAGCCTAATTCACCACCGATGCTCATATGTCCAAACCCTGACTCTTCTCCAGTATTCCTGTAGCTGCAGACAGTGCTGTGACGTTCTCATATTCTGCTAGCAGGGTGGAGGTAAAGGTGTTTATGTGACTCCCAGCCCATGAGTGCCTGGACTCTTTGGGGAGAGCAAAACTCCTCTGCCGTGGGAAAAAACTCCTTTCCCGCCGCTGAAATAGGGCGCCCAGGTCTGTGCGGGGCTGAGGACGGCAGCGATGCCCCCCTGCCCGCAGTGCTGCCCGCGGCAGCAAGCCTGGAGCATGTCTCCGTGGAGCCAGACCTCGTCTTGTAGCTTGTCAAGCAAGGGCACGGGGTTGAGGGAGGGGTTTTTTTGTTTGTCGTCTCGTTTTTTTAGCACTTGAAATCGGCGGTAAGGAAAACATTTCCCCAAGATCTATACTTACTCTGTAAGATTGGATCAAGACTCTTGAGCTGTCAGGAAAAAAATATCCTCCTTTGACATGTTTTGATGGTGCCTCTTAGATTGGCACATTCTAACGATCAGGATGCTTTTATTTTCGTAGATGTTCTACATTTGGTGAAAGCAACATTCTTTTGAGAAAGAGAAAATGAATTTTGAAGAAATCTGAGAAGTGACTCTCAGGCTTCCTTTCCTAATACATTAGTGTATTTCCGATCATAGAGGACGAGCTATGTTAGGTACCAAAATTAGCACAAAGCACCCAGTTAGAAACCAACCTACAGAATAGATGCTAAGAAGCACAAATTCAAGATACAAAGCTGTAACGGCAAAGTTACTTGGGGAGTACAAATTTTGCATTATTGACAGGCTATGATTTAATGACATTGCATAGTCAGCTCTTAGGCGGTCTTGAGTCATTCCCTGTTGATTCAATGACACTGTGCTCTTCTGCTTGGAATTGTGTACGTTTTGGTGGTTTTTTTGTGGAGAAACTTTGGTATCATAAATGGACTGATCATGTCCTAGACTTGAAAGCTTTTTTCCACAATTTTTCAAACTCCAACAGCAAAATCCTAAAGGGGAAGATCTCCTCAATATAAATGTGACTGTCTTATTTATTTGTGAAAAGGGGTGTCAAACTGCTGAACACACAGCTTTATGGAAAAGAGCTCTCCTGTGTTGCTGACAATTAGTACACTTTTCATTTGTGAAATGATGCTTTCTGCTAATGCTACCGTATAGTAATCAAAAGCACCTAATCCAGCTGATTAAAAATTCGCTGTTGGGCTTTGCTGACCAAATGAATACAATTAGTAAGACATTTCAAGTAGAGAATTTCCTGCAAATACTGAAATTCGTAGACTTTAAATTAAAATTATGAGAACTACACATCAAATGAAGACAGGTCTTGTTCCCTGGTGCATCTCAGTGAGACCCATTGCTGACGTGCGGCAGGAGAGATTTTATTCTATAAGTGCAGGTAAGCTTTTCACTCAGATCTCAGCTTTAGAATCAAATTAATTGAGTGATGAAAGTATTTTCTTTCTGACCTCCTACCACGGAAACCTAGCAAAAAAGCTCCCTTAAATAAGTTAGCTCATGTAGGTAATGGTAACAGGTGCTATGAGTTGTTGTTGGGATTTTATTTATTTAATATTAATCTAAAATAATTTAAATGGCATCTGAATAGCCTTATTTTATGTCTCTTATTTTGATTTTAAAAATCGGCGCGTTCCCCTTAGTGCAGTTAATAGGGTCAGTCTGTGAGACTGTGCTGGTTACCATGCCTTCAGTCGTGTGGAATCCAAACAGCCATTATAATTTGTTTCTAAACAGATCAAGAGCTATTTACCATCTCAATGTTTTGTGCACAGCTGGGTGTCTGGCAAACATCCAATATCCATTAACATTTAAAAATTAGTCCCATAATGCATCTTTTCCGTGGCTTGAGGAGTATACACACTGACACATGTTGGGAACCAATTATATTTGCACCACCATTAGTCTGGCTGCATTCAACTTCCCAGTAAATGAGGGCTAATTTAGTTTCCACAATGGTGTATCTTAAATTCATGCAATGACCTTAGAGAAAGCAGAGTATCTGAAGATTTAAAGAAGGAAATGTTCAGAAAGAATGCTTCCTTTTTTCTGCCTAAAACGTAAGAGTACATTATTATATGACTGTTCCCAGTATCCATTCCTGGCCCTGAAAACCAGATTCCTCTAATTCAATACTTCTAAAATTCATGAGCAGAATTTAGTGGGGAAGAAATCAGACTAATACAGTAAACTAGCACACCCTCCTTGCTCAGATCAAACCTGCTAATGGACCTTTTTATAACAGCAATTTAAGACCTGCCTGTAGCAGGTTTAACTCTAGGTTCCCAACTGGTTTTAAGTATTCTATTTTCCTACCAGCAGGAAAATAAGAAATACAGATTTCACAGTAAGTTCTGTCTACACTGCTTGTGAAATAAATATATTCTAACAATGCCGTGCAAGTGAAACAACCTTCACAATTGGCAGTTTGGCAAAGAGTTTTAATGAAAACAGAGAAACACAAAAATATTTTCTGAGGAGTATAGTTTGCCAAACCTCTGCTGCCATGAGAAATTCCTTCAATAATATCGGAGGTGAAATGGGGTGTCTAGGTTGGCGGATGAGTAAGTGAGAAGAGGGTTTTTTAACACCTTTCCTTGCAGTGTGTCAGCGCAGCTCTCGGTAATCAGGTTCTAGACTGATTGGCTGCTGCTGCTGCTGCTGACTGCTGCAACACACTGTACAAAGCTCATCTTAGCTCACTTAGTCTATGTCATGCTGCTTAATAAAGCTAAATTGCTCCTACAAACAGAACACTATTTTGCAGCCTTTTAAAATTCAGAGACGGTTTAAAAATACCATTTTTCCTTAATATTCGTCCGAACCAGTTAGAAACTCAGGGAGGCAGGAATTTTCCAAATGGGCATAAAGCAATACAGTGGAGCAAGCCTCCAGGTGAAGAGTCTGCTTCCTCCTACAGCGGTGAACATCTGCAGTAACTCTGTCCTCTTGGCAAAGTTGTTTGAATGGAGTAGCGGTAGGATTCTGTCTGGGGTGAGGCTGCAGGTTTATAAGCAAGTTTATGAAAGTTTAATGTATATAAATATCTATTTACATATGCTTAAAATGCAGTATTTATATATATAAACACGTTCTCCTGTTGCATCCATATAGTTCAGAGTTGGCCTTTGTCAAGTATTTTTTTATTGCATCAGCACTCTTTTTCTTTTTGCTTTTTGTGCAAGAAAGTAGCTTTTCAGTGAAATGGCTTATTCCTTGAAGATGTTCTATTGAAAAAGTTCATTGTACAGTCAATATTTACAGATGCTGTTTATACTGCATTTCTCTCAAAATACATGGCTTTTTATTTTATTGCTTTCAGTGAAACCCATCTTGTAGTCCCTAACAATAATACATTTTCATGCATCATTGGCAATACAAGGCTTCATTTAGACTATTGATTAACATTCTGATTGTATTAGGACTTGTTAGTGTTTCATACCTTCTTATTGTTTGGTGATTTCAAGAATTGACCTTTGCAGATTTACAGTACATAAGCAATTAGCCAGTAATAGATTAAATTAATAAAGAAGATTCCTATCAAATCTGGGGGCTTCACAAATCTATCATGTTACGGTACTGTTCATTTCTTATTTATATTCCACACAGCTACCGTTACGAGCTGAAGTCCATGTGTGGTAAATCTTTTGAGTTACATGCAGAAAGAAGATGCTGCACGGCATGTTTACAATTTGCTGGGTAAGTGGGTAGTGATGAGAACTGGCAGGAAGGTTGCAATGTTTTCTTTTTCCGTCTTGACAGTCTCTTTTGTTTTTCAGCTGTGGCTTTAACAAAACAAAACTAGAGCTAATTTTAATTTTTAATTAAAGTCAATAGCTTATGTTCATGCTGATGTATTTGGTACAAAGAAGAATAAAAGAAAATACAGAGAGAAACTTGAAAGAGGAATGCATTTCTTCAGCTTAATTATTTCGTTTCCAACTAAGAAACAGCTCTGCAGAGGTCGATTATCCTTCAGGGATACCTTAGAAGAAGTGAGCAATTAGCTTGATTTTCTGTTGAATATGTAGCTTGTGACTCAGTATGCGATCTATTAAAAAGATGATCATTCCTTTTAAACTACGTCCTGATACACATGGAGCCGGTTGCTGAAGGTAAAAGTCAGTGGAGTAATCCAGTCCATCACCATGAGACACAGCTTTTCTGTCTTGCTACACAGCAGTCAATGGTAATTTTAGGTCTTCTAAGGAGTGTAAGAGTAAGAGAAGGGTCTAAGAGAAGGGTGATGCTCTTCTGTTAAAAGGTAACCTGGGATACTGCTTACACTCTCCACAGCTTTAAGCATACTTTCCCTTAGAAGCAGAGTCTAAAAAAGGGGCAAAATTTCTCTAGTGGAAAAAAAAAATCTCCTTGCACTAATTTCTGTAGGAAAGCAGTGACCGTTCTGCCCCCAGCAGCCTGGAGTCACATACAAGGTTGTTCACGGAGATCAGCAGCCTGGGAAACGAGTTGGGCAATGCAACATGTGAAAGGCTGTGTAGAGAGGCAAGAGAGGGTATGGCTCACCCTGCTAGCTGTCGGCCTTCCACGGGGAGCTCTGGCCCTTGCTGGCTCATTGCCGGGGTCACCGCGCCAATACGCAGCACCACAGTCCTGGCACAGACTGCACCAGGCATACTGGTAAGAAGCAAAGCAGGAACTGGAAGGGAGATTCAAAAACGAGTTGTCTGATAAGCTCGTTTTCTAAATACCACCACTGGTGCAAACTTGTCCCCCAGCGCATGGTCTCTGCTGCTGCTGCCCTGCTTCCAGATTGCTGCTGCTGCTGCTGGACTGCAAATACCCAGACCACAGAGCTGGGGTTTTGTATGTCTGCTGGCACTTCTGTTGCACAGCTGGGTGGAACATATAAATTCACAAAATGTCCAAATTTCACATAGGAAAAGCAGAATGCATGGTTTTACAGTTCATGTGTTAGGGGTTTGGTTTTTTTTGTTTGTTTGATTGGTTGGTTTCATTTTGTTTTGTTTGTGTGTTTTTTTACTATTGTGATATTCGGATTTCACCATGGGGAGGAACTGAAGTGTTTGAGCTTAAAAATGAGCTCTAAGTAAGTGACTTGCATGAAGATGAAGTTTGCAAAAGTACTGACAAATTTCCTGCACACCTCAGTCCCACTTTGAGCACCTCAGTCTGTCAAACCGAGCTCCTCCAAATACACACTGAGCTGACGCTCAGCCATTGATGGGCCTAAATTAGTAGGCACCTGAATTTCTGACACTGAAGCTCCCATGGTATCTGAAATCTTGCTTCTGGTCATGTTTAGAAGTGCCTCAGTCCTGTCAGAAAATGAGCAATGTGGTACCTAACTTGTACCTTCATCTGCAACATGAACCCAATGCTTTAATATTCCATGACAGCAAAATCTGGGTCTCATCCCTTCAAGGCCAGACTGCTCTAAATCCTTTTTGCATCTTTCCAGCATACTAATGTAAGTGAGGAGCAAACCTGAACTGTGCTCTCTTTCCCAGAATTGTGGCAGGCCGTTGAATAATCCCCCTCTTACCTTTTTGAAACTAATTGCAAGGCCTTATTAAAGAGATGAGATCTTCCCGAGCCCTGTGCACCAGTGCGACTGTCGCTGGGTGGGCACAGGTGGGCTCCCAGCAGCACAGCTCCTCTGCTCCTGGCGTGGTTTGCACCAGCCCACGCACGTGGTGCACAGCACCTTGGCCTCCTTTGCCCCTGGTCCCATAGGAACGCCCTCCGATAAGTCCCTTTCCCCTGTGCTTCAACAAAGCTGGCCCTGCTGCGGACTGCCCAGCCTAGGGAGCGGTGGGATCCCGCTATTTCTCAAACTGGACACAAGCAGGTCTTTTTCCATGAATTATAGTTAAAGTTACAGCTCATCTATGTAAGAATAAATAAAAGAAATGCTTTCCACCTCTTCCTATATTTCTTTGCACTAATTATGCATCATGAGAACTAGTGGTGAGAAATAGCCTGTCCACCTCAAAGATATATATAACACTGGATAGTCAAGGTGACACCTACTCACTGCTTACATGCAGCCCAGCAAAAACATCCTGTGTGGTTTCCAGGGCTAGCTGCAGTCCAGAAGCAAATTAGGTATTTTCTTGTGGCCGGGAGCCCAGGCTAAGAAATTCTGCAGACCGAAGCTAGCTTTTCATACAGACAGTTTGTGGCTTCCTGCGTTGTGTTTCCATTTGTATTGAAAATTACGCTGGATCTGGCATCACTGGAGCTCTGCCAGGGCTAATAGGCCCATCCAGCCTCACGCTGACTCCTGAAGAGCTCCTTAGCTCCTTGCTGCATTGCTGTTCCTGGTGCCGAGGAGCACTCGTGACCAGGGTGTTGCAGGCAGCCCAACCCAGGATCCTGAGCTTTTATTATTTATTGTTTTATTTGTATTCATATTTATTTTGTTATTTTAGACACCTCGTGGCTCTGCTGGCTTCAGGAAGGTGCTGTGCTCCATGTATTCAGTGAGTGTGGGGTAACGCCAGTGTGATGGCTGTGCTGTAAGTTTAATCAGCTCGGCAGCGACTCGGAGAAAGGCTGTGTACTGCCCAGAAACTCCTTCCATCCAGCCATCCCGGCAGTGGACAACGCTGAGGATATTGCCCATGTCATTGCTTCACTGAGGGGTTCTCTGGTGTACCTGATACTGGGAATACAAGGCATCTATCGGGCAGTGCCTTAGTCACCAGAGATGATGATCCCTGCATAAAGCGCAGCGAAGGGTCAGGGAACAACACTGCATCTTTTGTGAACGCCAGGTTCACAGCCGGTACTGGTTACTTTTGCAGTGGGCGAGGCAGCTGAGCGCCGTGCAGGCTCTCGGTCCGGGGGCAGTCGGGGAAGGGCTTGCCACGGGCGGCTGCAGCACGGGGAGCAGCTCTCTGCGTTGGCACAGGGGTAGCGAGCAGAGGGGCCAATGCTGTCAAACACAGCCCTGAGAGGAAAGGCGAGAGGTTGACCTCCAGGAGCATTATCAGCCCCTTACGTGAGCACGGTTCCCTTCCCGCGCAACATCACTGCCCTGCGCTCCAGGGTCCTGCTCTGGGATTTGCTTCTGGATTTTGCCTCGCAAAAGTCACCGGGGGGCAAAAGGCACATAGCCTGCATGTCATTTCCATCTCCTTTTAAAAAGCGAATGAAGTGCCCATAAAAGATGGGGGGGATTCTGATTCTCCTTAAACAAACCCTTCTACTTACTCAGGACGTATAAACTGGAAGGCCATGACTGGTGCCATTGTTGATGCAACTTTGGTATTACTTTTTTGCTTCGATTTTTTTAAGGAAGCCAGCAATAAGGGTGGAGTTTGGCAAGGTTCTCTGCACTTGAATGAAGCACACCTTGCAAATTGACAAACACCTCCTGAAAGGGTTGTGCAATTACTGATTGTAATGTGACTTTTTTCTTTTTCCCCAGCAAGGCTGCGTCCACTGTCAGAGAACTGCTTTGGTCCATCCTCCCCTGGGCTGAGATTCAAGAGACACCAGAAGATGGACAAATTTGCCCTGAGCGTGATTTTACTCATTTTGGCTCAGCTCCGTTAATGGATTAAACCACGGTTCATTAAGCAGTGGCTACTGTGGAAGTTACGGTAACGTTTTGAGAGAGGCTGCCTCGCAGACAGCAGCACGGCGTGGTGCACGGGGAGCTGTCACCCGAGCGCACCCCGGGTCCCGCGAGAGCTGGCATCCCAAAACACCGGTGCTGTCAGGTGCTTGTTTGTTCAGCCTCTTGCTTTGAAACTAAAATTAGTGAGTGTGAAAGGCTCAGCCTCTTTTTTGGTATTATTTTTTCCTGTTGTTGTGTTTGTTCCTGAGTAGCGGTGCCTGTGATAAAGCAGGGCCCAGTTTAGCTTCTGTACTTTGTCACGGAAGGAAAGGTGTTCATAAGCGTAAAGGACAGAAAGCCTGCTGAGCCTCCCCGAGGTGAAGCACACCTCGCTCTGCCTTTGCAAGCCCCCTCTGCAAGGGTGTGTGGTTAGGTCCCTTTCTCCTGTGGTGCTAGAAATTGTGCTTTTATGTTTCACTTTCCTCAAAATTTAAGGAAAGGCTCTTACAGAGCAGGGGGTGTGCTTGTGTGTGCTCTGCGTGTGTGCACGCGTGTGCTGCCTGCATGTGCCTGGTTAAAAGGAGGCAGCTGGAGCTGCAGGACCGAACCAGGAGGGTCTCCTTCAAACGTTGGTACCAGCACCCAAGCGCAGCATGGACGCTTAGCCCCTGCCTGGGGGGTCAGGCTCGATGGCACTGAAGTCCTACAGCTCCTTGCTTTTCTTTAAAAAGAAAATGAGCTCTAGGCTGAAGAGGAATTTTAGAAATGGTCTTCTCAGAACCAGAAAAGTTGTGATTTTCCATATCTTAATCTCAGTTAAAACCAGTTAGCAGTTTTCTAGTGAAAACTGAAACTTTTTGAAATCAGGAAAAAGCTAGGAGGCAGCTGAACACGAGATGGCTATGAAAGGCAATGATGGTGAAAAAAACCCCGCCGAGCAGAGGCGGAATCTGCCGTAGCGGTGGGGTGCTGGCAGGGCAGGCATAGCCAGCCCGGGGACAGCCGGCTGGGAGCGGGGCGGAGCATTCCCAGCCAAAGCACGGCAGCAGGGAGAGGGCTTCCCTGCGGACATGCGCTCTGAAGTGCCATGGTCAAGGCCGCGAGTGATGGGGCTTCACTAGGGGTTTGAAGTACACAAAGTGCATTGCTTTTGAAAGTCTTGCTTTTACGTCTTAAATAAGGAATTAAACTAGTATGTAAGCCATTTCTCTGTGTTTATGCTGAAATGTTACAGTGGAAATGTTCTGACCCAGAGAAGCTAGAGTACTCATTTTTCTTAAATGCTTTTGTAGAGAAATAAAACTATAGCTTATTTCCTGTTGTATGTCTGAGAGGCTGTACAAGAGAGTTAAAATTGAAGGACAGGAAGAATTTAAAGGAATAGGACCTCTCTCTGTTCAGAATGATTCAAGATTATAGATAGGATACTGCTGCATTTTCACTTCAAGCATCACTTCATTGATATTTCTGACATTTCAAAACAGCAGAGTGAAAAAAAATACAGGGATCTTTTGAATTCATTGAAAAATATCTTCCTGGTGTTTTACCAGAGTGCTGAAAGACATTTCAAGGAAATATGTATATGTAGATATGAAAACACATATATAAATATTAATCTTTATTAGAGACAAAATTCGAGGGAAAACAATATGACAAACACAACTACTGTAAATGGTACAAATCCATTAAAGAGTCCGAGTACCAGGAGGCTGCTTTTGTGTTGAATGAAAGTTCACACAACCTAAGGTTGCCTCCAAATACAGAACTAACCCGAGAGTTTGGATTTAACACTGACTGGACCTGTCACATTTCCCCTTAATGAGGCTCAGCACTGAAGAAAAGGAGGAAAAGAAAATGGTCGGTGTGATAAGCTGTACGATGCAGTAATCGGATCAAGCTGAGACACTGGTGGCCTTTAGGAGCAGCAGAAGAGACTCGTAAGCAGGTTGGCATATGCAAATTGTTTTCTCTATAGAATTTACTTAACATAATTTTTATCTTTCTTCAAAATAGGACAGGCAGAAAAATCAGTTTGTGGATTCTGGGAGTGTTACGCGTTTTACTTCTCAACCTGGTAGGACATAGGTGGTTACACCTTTGCCCAGAAGACGACCCTTCCATGCCTAGAAAATATACTGTGAAACTTTGGGAGCCATCTTCAGTGTTGCTCAGTGGCTGTAAGGAGGTTTGGAGGCTCTGAGTTTTGGAGTGAAATACCTACAGGAGGAGTTAGGTGATAGCTACACATGTTTTATCTTGGTAAGTCCAGAGCAGTGAGGTGGATCCAGACCTCAGTGCAAAATTTGAAGCAGAAATACTCTCTATGGGTGATTTCCAGCTCTTACGAAGAGTTTATCGAGAATGTCTCCAGATGTAATAGAATCATTGTGCAAATCCAAATTTAAATGATGATGATGACGAATTTTTCTGATGTGGCTTAAGACACCACATTATCCTTGATTTCTGTTTGATTGGATTTCAGGAATGAACTTCGTGTGTGAAAATAGGATAAATTTAGTTTATAAACATAAGTGTTTGGGATAGACCGCTCTAATTCAGCCAAGACAGTGCAACTCCTTCCTAGATTAAATGCAGTGCAGACCAGATACAAGTCAGTAAAAATGTGGAAGATCAGTGTCCTGTCCTGTTTGTTTTATCTGGCAGATGAAATAACCTTCCTTAAAGGTTTGAATTTGGCATTCACTTTTCTACTCACAATGTACTTCTAAGGCTGTATCCTGACTCTTGGCCCTCTCTTTTATAGGTCAGCATCCAAAAGGCTACAAGCTGGCCAACGCAGGGTAACTTTATTAACACCATTTAGGAAATTTAAAAAGTGACCACATTTTGGACTAGCAAAATAGTAGTTTACTAGTCATCTATTAGGAAAGTAGTTTTTAGTAATAAAATTAGTGTTATACCTGTTTAGTATGTCTATGATATTGTGGAAGGAAATTGGGATTGGTCAAATTGCACCTATGCAGGGAATAAATCACAAGCAGATTGCCAGGGACTATAATACTTGCAGTTCATAGTAAGAAAGACCTCACCAACTTTTCCTCAACTCTGTGGCAAAATGAATCAAGTCAGCTCTGTCAGAAGACCCCCTGAGCTTCTACCGGGACTGGCTATTACATTTGCTATTTCTTACCCATAGTTTTATAGATTGCAGAGGTTGCACCAGGATTTTTTGGCCCTCCGTGCACTAAGTACTTTAAACACATCACAGAAAAAAGTCTCAAAGCACTGACAGTGTCATTCTTTTTTTTTCATTCACAAACTAAATATAATATTTTCCACTGGACAAAAATGATTGACATTTCTCAAGTTGCCACCAGCAAAATTTTTGAATCCCCAAATACTTTGAAATAATTAAGTTATCCTCACACAATTTCTTCAGGGATCATAGTGGTACTACTACTGAAGCTCAGTTTCCTAAGGAAACTCAATCTATACACTCATGCTTCGGATCTGTTAACTCACTGCTTTTCCTCTTTTTGGAACTTTTCAACTATACCAACCAATTTCAAATAAATCTGACAGTATAAATACCTCAAAGATACCAAATTACCACAGGCTCTGTGGCAATCGCTTAGGGACAGCGGGTTTTACAGTCACCCTGCGGCAGCGGGGAATGCGGAAGGGGAACAGGCGATGCAGGTTCCTCCAGCACCGGGACAGGCTCTGGCTGGAGCACGAGCTGTGTGGGGTGCCACAGCACCACGGGGTAAGATGTGAACTCAGTGCACTGCTCCTGCCACTCCCAGAATGGCTTGTTCATGCACGAAAACTATTTTCCAAAGATTCCTTAGTGACTTCCAGAAGAATAGACCATGTCCACGTGGCTACCACTTGCTGCTGGTGCCTCCTCACTAAGCGTTTGTCTGGATACACATGAGCTTGCCCCAGTGAGGAGTCCAGGCATGCTTGTTCTTTTGCAATGTCTTCTCAGGTGGCTCATGATGTATTTGTAAAGACCCATGGTACTGAAGTCATACGCAGTACTTCAATAGTGTTTTCAAATTCTTTTGGGGAAGAAAGAATGCATTATAATAATGTCATCAACTGGAAATATCTAGAAAGGACAGCTCATACAGATTAGGCCTTTTATAAGCTCCAAGTTTTTATAACTGTTTCAATTCAGTCGTGATTTTTCTGTTTTAAATAGATGCAGTGACACCATGCCCAACACGTGTAGTTAAATAAGAATAGTGCTCTGTTATGGCTTAGTTTATTGTTGAGAAATAGCCATATTGGCCCCAAACAAGATATGCCAATAGAACTGTTGTGACACCAGCTATACTTGTGTGTGTCTGCCTTGCCCAGAGGTGGCAAACTCTTCTTGTATATGAAATCTATGTTACACATATATACATAAGTGTTTGTGTGGAAAGAAAATGTGGATGCAAATCTCCACATTATATTATACTAGTATAGTATTATGCCTGTACTTAATCAAACATTATTTTAAAAAAAGTTTTTGCCAATTAAAAAATCCTAAGAATCTCTGTTTAAAAAAAAAAAAAAAAATCCTACCACCTGTACCTTCTTTGAGAGAACACTTGGGATAGAGCTCCCTTAGTTTCCATTGTGATCCCCAGCCCTGACACTCAATGCTGTGAATAGGAGGGATGGCACTCTGCCCCCCTCGCACGCTTCATGTTGCTCCTGCCTCTTCGCTTTTTCAGAAGCGCGTCTCTTCTACGTAGGTAGGGACGACGTGCCATCTGTTGGGGAGATTAGCATCCCTGAGCCGGAGTCCTGCAATGCTCCTAGACAATATAGGAAATGTATTACCAGAATGTAGCGACTTGTATTTGCATTTCACACATTTAGCTTCGCTTCACACATTCCTCTCTCTCAGACATGATAAAGGGTGGGAATGCACAATTTCTTGTCAGCGTGGATGGATGGCACCCCTAGAAGAGTATGCATTTGAAGCAATATGTTCTGCATCACTGACGTAAGCTAAGATGCTGTTAAGGCCGGGCAGGTTTGTTTTCCTATTCAGTGCTAGTGAGCGGGGCACTCAGGGACTTGGTGTCCTTGAATTTAAAGAAGATTGAAACGTTGCATTGTTCAGAATGAAGGGAACAAGAATGGGAGCAGAATGATGCTGCGGCAGACGGTAAACACTTGATTGCAAGAGCTGAATGGGCTTGGCCTACATTTTGAATCTCACCACGGTCTCTTTTATTTCACCCATTTGTATTCCCTGACTCTGCCGTCAGTTCCAGGTTTGCTCCTGTAGTTTCTCCCATGTTTTTCTTCAGGTCTGCAATGCTGATCGTGCATCTTGGCAGAAGAACAGTCCATGCCCAAGTTTTTATAAATGAGGGATGCCAGGGCAGTGATGTATATAAGATCATTTCTCCCTGTCTGTGTTTTGTCCTTTTAAGATTGAAGATTGTCCTCACGAGATTCACTTGGTAGTCTCTAAACCCATCGTTTTATACCATGTGGTAGGGCTCTAATGGTCAGGGTGCAGAAATGTTTCTGAATTTCTAAAAGGAAAATTTTATCAGTAGCAAGCCCTGTCCTCTACCCTGCCCTATCCACTAAGCAAGTCCACCACTCCTTCCTCATTTCCCATTACACCTGGGGAAGACATCAAAGTGGTGAACGCTAAGCACTGAGCATCTTGCCAGGGCCACTTCTTCTCTTATTGCTTATTTACTGCTTTTGTTGGAATAGCTGATAAACAGGGAGTGAATGAGGGGGGCAATACCTGCAGAGAAAGCCATAGTAGTTCCCAGTGTAATTCCTTTAAATATCCAGATTTTTTCAAATCTGTCAGTGGAGACCAAGACACATGTAAAATCATAGTTAAAGCTGAGATGGGAAAAGAAAAATGCTGGTGTTTTCTAACTGATCTTTGACAGCAATAACCAATTTTAATTCAATGGCGATCTAAGTTCCTTGCTGGAGCTGAAGGGAAGAAACGGAGACAAACTCAATGCAATGCATCTGTAATAGAGAAAACAACTTTTTTGACATATTCACAGTGCTCGTTAAATGGTTTGCTCCTGCACAAAAGTCTCTAGAACTGCAAATTATAGCTGGATTTACAGATGCTTGGAGGGACTTTTGAACCTTGTCCCTGTACATTGGATGGATGGTTAGAATAGCAGCAAGCAATCATGACTTACTCATCCTTTCATTCTTGATATACAAACCAAAACATTTTTGTCAATTTATTCAATACCTTATAGTTGATCCCCAAGGTACCTGGTAGATACATCCTTGAGTATGATCATCCTTTAGAATGGCATCTTAAAAATATATAAACTAGGACACATTACTGTGTGATGCATACAAATACATAAAACACAGAGTATAAGGAATGATGTCTCCACTCTTTGAAAACAACAGCATTTGCCAAAGCATCTTTAAATTTCAATCAACAAGTTCTGTAGGATGGGTTTACAGCTAAACTTCCATCACTATTTCCTACAAATATTTCCCTGGTAATCACTGCTACAATCGCCCTTGCCATTTGGCTGTGTTATATGCAGGATTTTGGAAAAAATTAAAAATAGCTCAGTATAGAAACTAATACATCAACTGCTCTCTGATTTTAATTTCATATGTAGTTCAGGGACTGAAGGCACCACAGTATTTGCATTTGCCAAAGCTGGAGAAGCTTCAAGATACGGCTCTGCCCCTGTTGGTGCATTACAGGAGGAGTGACTTCAGGCAATGGACGGGTGGGATTTGGTCTTGGATTTGATCTCCGGCCGTGCTTGCACTCTGGACATATCTTGCTTATGGCTGTTTGGAGAGGTGTTCAAGTCTGCATCAAACAGCATGAGGATGAGCAGGCCTGAGGCATGGACCCATGTATGTGAGTACCACCTTCTTCCCTGTAACATGCCCACCAAAACCAGAGACCACAGTCTAATATGTGATGTTTCCTATCATGCCCTTTAATGCTCACCTGTAACTTTGATCAGGGAGAGGGGAGGGCTTGAGAAAGACAGTTTGAGACCCAGCTAATAGATGTGAAGATCTTGCTAATCAAACAACTAGAGACACAAAGAAGAGCTGATGGGTTATACATGAAGGAGTGGGGCTGCCACCCTTGGAACTAACCCTAGACAAAACGCTTACCCAAATGTGGGGAGAGAAGGGCAGGGGGCTGTCCTGAGGAGAGGTCTAGTGTGGTGGCACCGGTTGATGGCACTGCACGAGTGACCACTACCCCAGCTCTGAGCATTAGCCCCACTGCACAGATTGCTCGGTTGCACTTCTTGGTGCTCTGGATTATGTGTGTCCTTCTGACTCCCGACGCTGCAGTGCGTAATATCCTGCATGACGTTAAATTCAGTAGCAATGCCCAGTGCAGAGTGCATGTGAGAGCTGTGCAGTGCTCAGGGACCAGCAGCAGAGCAGACCGGGGTTAGGGAGAGACAGGGTTGAAGCACTTCTTCCATAGGCGATGTTAGAAATACCAGAACTATAGCTTAAGATCAGACATGGTACCAGAGAGACAAGAGCTTTCCCTCCTCCCATTGCTCTGCAAGGCAGACTTCCAAAGGCCTCAGCTTTGTTTCACTCTACATGTTCATTACTACTTTTTAATGACTGAATTCTCACTCAACCATGAAATGATTTAGGGGAAACTGCATTAGTAAGCAGACTTGCTAAATTCATAATTAAGGTATTTTCAAATATTATGGATGGAAATTAACTTACTGTGCTGTCTGTGGAAACAGTGCAGAAGACAGCAGGTTGACTTGTGGAATATTTATGAAATACTTGCTGGTTTTGGTGGAGGGCATAGACAAATCTGTGGCCGTGCAGCAGTGAGGGTGTTGGTGTTTGTGTGGCCTGGCAACATTTATTCCCACAGTTCAAAGAGAAATCAGCTGACCGCTATTTCCTCTCCCCTCCTGCAATAACCCAACAGGGTGCTGCTCTGGCGGAGGGGCGATGCCCCACCGAAAGCGGCCTGGGGAGAGGGTGAGGCCCTCCCTGCGGCGGGCGCTGCCGGCTGCCAGCAGAGGTCTCGGCACAGCACCTTCTTGGCGGGGAAGAAGGCGGGTGACACAGGAGTTTCACTCCAAAATTACTGTTATTTGAGGAGACGTCGGAAAAGCACAATTTCCCCGCGGGCCCGTCAGGGAGGGATTTTGCAGGCTGCAGGCCCGTGGCAGCGCAGGCCCCGC
>NW_009200143.1:5831-6088 GCF_000690835.1 Fulmarus glacialis | reverse complement strand
GGTGCATCCCCTCAGGCTCAGCGCGGCCTCCCCGGGAGCCACGCCCGGGCCAGGGCGAGGAGCAGCCGGGATGAAGGACAGGGGTTCGTTCATCATGGGAGCCGGCGCTCCCGGCGACGCTGGGCCGCTGCCCGGGCCGTCCTGCAGCCTCCTCGGCACCTTGCGGGGAAAAAAAAAATATCACTTTTCCGCTCTTTTAAGAAATAATCTGTATTTCACACAACGCCCTGGGAAAAAAAAAAAAAAAACCTACAGCC
>NW_009200143.1:438-5770 GCF_000690835.1 Fulmarus glacialis | reverse complement strand
CTGGAGAGCGTGGCTGGAGGTCTGGAGAGCGAGGTTCTGCTGCTGCGAGGTGGAGATCGCGGTTACTGCTCGGCATAGCGTGCCGTCAGATCCGGGGATGAAAAACCTCTTGTTGCAACAAAGGGCAGGATTTTGCCCTTTTGACTGTCGCGCTGAAGGATCTGACAGAAACTGCCCTATATTTCAAAGGACAGAGCTTAACAGGACAGGATAGGTCTGGAGCACGGAGGAAGTCGACGCCGATCGTACGATAGCTGTGGCAAGCGAGGGCATCGTTCTTGAAATCTCTGTGGTTGCTGGATTGTGAAAGCAGGAGCTGGTCCAGCAGATAAAATGTTTTCAACCTGTTTATCAACATTTGCATACTGTGATTGTGCCCAAAACCGGGGAAATACACATACGAGTAACTTGGGTTGGCCATTTGTTTGCAGAGTTAACTGGCTTAGGTGTATAATCACAGTGATTGCCTGGATAATTGTGTGCCTAAGGTTTAAAAATTTCCTCCGTGCTTTCCTTTCCCTCATCCTCTGTATTTTCTTCATCTCTGGCTTTCAAGTAGGCAGACCTACTGTTGAAACCTCAGCACTGACTTTTATGCCTGCTCTTTACTCAAATCCGTTTCTACAAGGTGCTTTTAATCTCTAGGACGTCCCCTGACAAAAAGTGTCTTTTCCACTTTTTAATCTGTAATTTAAATAAACAGATGTTCCGTCACGTGTTTTCCTCCCCCCCATTTCCTCCTAGATACCCTAAATACCTTTAATTTTGAAAAGACTATGAATAAACCTGGTTAATGAAAATGAAACGTCTTTTAACTCCAGCATGTTCTTAATTACCCCTTTACTTTATATTGCGACAGAGTCCAAGCAGCACCTTCCTAGAAAGAGCTCCATTAAAATGCAAATGAAGACTTTGCAGAAGTTGTCTGTTAATGCAACGAAGGACACAATTTCTTAGTCTTAAGCAACACAAAATCGTCGCCAGGCGGGGTTTCCTGCTGCCACCTGCTCTTTCTGCACGCTCAATCCTGTGCGTTCGCCCTGTCAAACACACATTTTCCAGTCGCTGTCACCTGTGGGTGAAGGGCACCAGAACTAAACAGCCAAAATCCCTTTTCCACCCTCAATGCTGAAGCCGGTTTTCATGTGAAGCTATCCCCCTGCGCCTGCAGGTGTTAAATGCTTCTGTGCTTTAAGTCTTGCTTTTTTTTAGGCTCCACGCTGAAATGTGGAGGCTAGAGGGGCTGACTGAAGGTTAGAGGGGCTGATTGAAGATGGAGCTATATCTTTATGCAAATATATCTATTTGCAGCTATAAGCACTCCTGCCTTTCCTCGCTCCTCTGCATTTGAGACCGAGCTCCCCCCGTCATCCCAAAGCTCTTCAGGTTCAGCACGTGCGTTCCCTTCCTCTCCTCCTACCCAGGTTTTCTTCCTCAGGTCTTTGTTGGAAGAAAGTATTTATTTATGTAGTATTTATTCGTCTGTCAGGCTGGGCTGACTCCCCCGGAGCAGCAGCAGCTGCAGCCTGGGCACTGCCCTGGGGAACGCTCTCCAAGAGGGGGAGGGTGGCGGCAGGCCGCGCTTCCCAAAGCTGTTCTGCACAAAGGATTTCAGGAGGCTTGAAAAGGTTTCATATTCTTTTGCCAATCACACTCGCCCCCCCCCCTTTAATTAGAAGTTTGTATTGTATTTTAGGTAAATACTGCAATTACTCAGCCTGTCCTTAGAAGAGAGGTGGTTTCTCCTCATAAAGAAGGAAAGAATGTGTGTGGAAAAAAGAAGAGAATAGGCAAAAAAAAAGAGGTGGAGGAAAAATCAGGGTAGTTTGTGTGATTTTTGGTATGCAAAGCGCCAGGAACAAGATGGAGAGGTTAAGAGCATAACGATGCACCTCTTCAGAGAAATGTCAGGGATTACAGACGGCGTGTTTCCAGCCCGAGTCGACGTCCTTTGCACGCCACCGTATCACAGACTTCATCAAGGCAGAGGCCGGTGGAGGTGAGGGCTTTAATTGCACCGCTGATGGGTTTTAGCCACTGGGGAAACAGGTAAAAGTCACATTCTTGTGGCACGAGAGAGTTTGGAATCACCCCGACGCGTTCCCTTCACTTTCTTTACAAAGAGCATGCGAGTACTCGAACATACTCCCGGCCACTGGCTGAAGCCACATGCCAATGCGTGGTGGCTAATCATCATCACTGGCCACGCAAATTAAGTGCACATGGACTTCTGCCGCCTGCTCTGCATCCCTGCACCTCTGTGATCGCTCCCTAGACAATCTCGGAGACCTTACCGGTGCTAACAAGCCAGCCCCCCGCTGTCCCCTGTGCCGGGTAAGGTGGGACTGGACCGGGGAAGAGCGATAGGGGATGGGCTGCTGCGTTCATACCGCGTCCCGTTTGCAAAATCATCCGTAATTCTCATTCCAGCTCCTCTCTTCAGCTCTGCTCTACCTTGTACTTATCTCAGTTGCAGGAGATTTTGCATTTGATAAATTAAAATGATTTCTTGTGTGTCCTTGTCACGTGGTCAGTTTGGAAGCACGCTGAGAAAACCCAAGTGGCCCAATTGCTGTGTTTTTTCGCCCTACAAAAGTTTTGTGCTCTTAAATAGGGGTGCAAAAAAGTCCTGAGCGACCTCTGATCTGTAAGCTCTGCTCGCAGCGATCCCCTTTTGTTTCCACGCTCTGCACTCGGTAGACATGGGTCTCCATCACCAAAGCCTGTTCTTCCCTAACGACGGCAGGAAGAAAGCCACTTTGCGGGGCTCTGCTCCTACCCCTCACGGCTGCTCTGGATCCCGGAAAATCCTGGGACCATCAACTTTGTCAGCCAAGTGAGAGCAGCTCACTGGTGTCGGAGGAAAGGGTTAAAGGACCCACATTCCTGTCCCTATTGCTCCGATCAAAGGTCAGACGGTTCTTTAGGTGAAGGAAGGGAGGGAGGTGGTGTGCAGCCCTGACCAGGTCATTTGAGGAGTAAACCACATCTGAGGCGAGCTAATGAAGCAGTATTTGTCTCTCTCACAGGCACATACTCCCGGTCTGTGCCGGGCAAGCTAGAATTCCTTCTCTAGTGGGAGTGAAGATGTCGATTGTATTTTTTCCATGATGTGTATTGAGGCATTTGCTAGGTTGTGGGAGTAAACACTTGGGGGAATTCTCCATGAGCTAGCAAGGGCAAGTCACAAGCCTACTAAATATGGTGAATGAAGATTACAAAAAAACCCTGGAGAATAAAACTCCCTCTTTCCACCCCATCTCCCCACCACCCCACCCCCCGCATATTTTTTCTCATTATCGTGCACTGCCGTTTCACTGCTTGCCGGGTAAATCCATTGCCGTTTGTGTGACTAAACACATTGCGCTGCTTTGGTTTTTATTTTCTGTACGGAGGGGCAGCGCTGGGTGGTCCTTCGCGTCTTCACCACTCACCGAGGCGCACCGCACCATCCTGCTAGAGAAAGCAGAGACACCAAATATTCAACGGGGGGGAACAGCAGGAAATGCTCTCAGGTCTGTAAATACTTGAGGGGGTGAGAGATGATGTTCATGTACAAAATATTTGACCAGCCGCATCCCACTGACCTCCTTTGGTGCTGCTCTTGAAAGGGATTGGCCGGAGTCAGAAACAGTTGATCTTTAATGCTCCAAAAATACATTCCCTTTCAAAGCCTCTCGAGTGGAGAAGCATCCAGGCTGCCAAATTCGGTCCCCACTCCCAACTCCTCGTGGCCTGGCCGAGTTCAGCTCCGGGGTGTTCGTTTCGTTTCACCCAAGGCTGTAGGTGCTGATAAGGATGGAACGGTGCCGGGGCCATGGCACGGGGGGTGCAGGAGGGCGTGTAGGGGGGGACAGCAGCAAGCTCCCTCCCCAGACCTTCTGGCTGCTCGTGCCCACCCTCCCCGGTTTGCTGCCCTGGCTCTGTCTCGTCTCTCGCCTGCTCTCCTCCCCAGCAGCAGCCAAGCTCTGGTTCTGCAGACCCCGTTGGGAGCCTAGGGCCACCCTGGGGCCCCTTCCATTCCCACCCAGCACCCACTGATCATTTCGGTGCTGGTCCAGGCTCAAGCAGATCACTTTGTACCACACTGACATCGTCCTCCTCCTGCAATAAAGGATCTCTGCTCCCCTTTTTGTGAGCTTGGGCTCTTCTCAGGGTTGCTTTCTGCTGTATTCTACGTCGTGGTGCTCTGGCGCTTCATCCCTCTAACAGGTTTCCTCCTTTCCCAGGTACGGATCCAGAGCAGCTCACCGCTCTGCATTTTGGACGGTTCTCTAACCAGATCTTCTCCTTTTGCAGCTCTTCGCTGACATTCGCCTCTGCACATCTGGGAAGAACCACTGCCTGGAACGTGCTTTCTCCTGGCACCAACAGCGCAACGTTGGCACGCTTAGAATAAATTTTGATCCTTCCTCCTCCAGTATCGCCATCCTTCGCGCCTGCAACCTTTCCCAGCCGTTACCCAGGGGCTCACAGCAGCCCCTTTACAAACCCATTTCTTTTTTCAATAGTTGCAAGACACGACCAGGGACATTCCCGAAGCGCCGGCATCCTTCAAAGTCTGATTTGGCTCTCAGTTAAGCTCGAGCCTTTTTGCTACAGCACCTCGAACTACTCAGAGTTTAAGAGAGGTTTAGCTGAAATAGATCCCTCTGTTGCAATGATTTTGTTTTCTTCAGAACCCAGAGAAATTACAGGGCTGCACGTGAGTCCTTTGTTTCATGCAATCTGTATAAATAGCGCGTGTAATGGAGCTACGCTTGGAAAGGGCAGAAGCAACAGTTAAAATATATATAACTACTGAAGTCTGGGAAGTGTGGTTTGGGGTTTAGTCAGGCAATTGGTAGTTCGCCTTAACGATTCAGGCCACATTCGAGGTTTAGCTGGGTTAAACACGGTAAGTCAAGTTTTGCTCTCATTTATGCGGAGCTCGGGCTGACACTCCAGCGGGCACAGTCCGGCCCTGCCTGGGTGAATTAACCCCACCTCTGTTCCCCCCGCGGCTCAGGGGGGATGGAGAGCTCGCCCGCATTTTGCTCCTGCTCTGATGCTTCCTTTTGGTGTTACCTCCAGTGTCCTGAATTTGCCCAGAGAGCTCAAATTTTGGGGTCCCACGTGGGGCAGTGCCTGGAGCTGAGCTGCGGTGGGGGTAGTGGCAGATCTCTGTGGTCCCTTCCCATTCATTCCCAAAAAAATAACGAGAAAAATTAGGAGGACCCTGCAAAATTAGGAGGACCCTGCACAAAATGCTCTTAAGTAAATCAGAAGCATTTTGCATGATATTTGAATTTATATTAAATTGCTTGTCATGAGGAGCGATGAGGCTGTCAAT
>NW_009200143.1:0-337 GCF_000690835.1 Fulmarus glacialis | reverse complement strand
ACGCCGCCTGGTCCCGACAGACCTGGGAGCTGCCGGGCTCACGCCGGTGGCCGTGCGTCGCGGTGGGCAGCATCTTCCTACTGCGATGCCCACGGCCGCCCTCTCCTCTCACCCTTTCCAAGAGGAAAGTGGCTCATTTAAGTGCAAAAATCCCTCTCGTTGGTGTAAATGGCACACGGGTAGGTGATGGGTGTCCACCGTGGGCACGTCACGGTGGTCTCCACGCCCTCCTCCTGGCTTTCTCCCTGCTCACCCCGACTTTCCCCCTCTGCCCATTGCAGCCTGGCTGGGTGACGTGGCCCGGAGCCGGAATCCCGGTGCTGCCCGGCCCCGGGGA
>NW_009200142.1:461-2853 GCF_000690835.1 Fulmarus glacialis | reverse complement strand
AAGAGACAAAAAAAAGCAAAAAAAATTTAAAAAAAATAAAAACAAAAAAAAATATGAGTATTGAGGGGATATTAATCAAACCTGAAGGGGATACTGGATCTTCCAGGATTTATTGTGGACTGTTGTTGATATATGCTGTACAGTAACAAACAAAACAAAAACGCGTTGAAACTGAACTGAACCTTGTGTAGAATGAAAAACAAACAAGCAAACCAACAACAACAACAAAAAAAATTCCACGCGCAAACACTTACCACGAGCATTGTTACTCATTTTGTAAAATATTAGTCTTTATTTTCATTTTTTGTAAAACTTAAAACATCGTATGCGCATAAAGGAAAAAAAAAAAAGAAACGAGAATTAGGGGAAAATAACATTTTCCAAATAATTATAAAAAAAATTGTCCTGTGTCTATGTATCTATATCTGTTTTGTATTTTTTTCTGGTTCCAAACCAGGTTTCCTGTGATTCTATACTAATAATTTTTGATATAACCCTTTGCTTCTTATAATGAGTGCGATATATGTTGTCGAAGCTGTTCTTCAAGAATTAAAATTGAAGTGAGAATTTAAACAAAAATAAAAGAATTTAGCAAAAAAATCAACTTATCACCCCACAACCCATGAGTCTTGTTGCTTGAAACATGCCAACAGTTCACAAAAAAAAAAAAAAAAAAAAAACAACCAACCAACCAAAAACCAAACAACAACAACAACAAAATCTCCCTGGATTTTTAACTCCTATACCGGTGTTAAAAGGGAGAACGTAAAAAATACTTGTGAGGGGTAACCAAGTTGTGTAAACCGCGTGATGTTCCAAAACTGACTTGACTGTGTAAGTTCAGGGCTGAGCTGTCGAGGCCTAGGAAGAGCGAGCGGGAGGCACGGCGCGATGCCGTAGGTGACCTCGCCTCGCTGCGACTGCAGGGCAGGCTCTCCACCAAGGCTGATGGGCCCCGTCACGCTGGCCTACCCTTTTTTGAGACACCTTTCCCCATCAGCTGGAGTTTCTGCTGAGTTCACACCTTGCTGCTTGCTCTTAGACACCATGGGCATGGGTTGAAGTCACCGTATGCCGCCATCGCTGCATGTGCAGTGGGAGGCATACTTCAGCCATGACTCCTGCTGGTTGCAGGCATGGTGGCTTTCTGCTTCTGGGGGCTTGGGGTGGGTTGGTTTTTTTTGTTTTTTGCTCTTTTCTTTTCTTTTCCACCCCAAGGACTCGCAGACCCCGGCGTGTGCTCCGGTGTGCACGCCTTGCGCTTGCTGTCAGCCGAAACATCCCTCTCACTGTTTCTCTCGACTCCAGTCACTGCGCGTGGAGGGTATTCCCAGCCCATTAATATAGAAATCCAACTGGATGCTTGCTCGTTGGGTGGCGAGCCAGCATGTTTCGTGCGTGCTCGTGTGCCACAGCCATGCACAAAACACGGGCCATGGCCCCCACACCATGGCCGCCCACCGCAGGGGCCCAAGCTCTGTGCCAAAAGCCCTGCTTCATTTTGGCTCGTTCTTTTTTGCAAAGAAAATTAAAAATCATTTCTGTAATAGAGCTCCTTTGAAGGTAAAGGCTTCACAATGCTTCTAGCTGGTGGTGCAGATCTCTGTAACAGCTTTCAGTGCATTAATGTTTTATAGGATCTGAGACGGAGCTGTAAGAACACATACTACCAAGGGAGCTCTTTCTTAACGTATTAATAAAGCTGGATCTTTAAAAATAACATTGCCCCCCTCACGCAGACACCTCCCGTGCCCTCCAAACAAGCCCGGATGAGGCAGGCTTTTCAGTTTGTGGAGTCATGGGCAATGTTTTCCTTTTAATTTGCTGTCCTCCATACTCTCCTTCTCCCTCTTTCCCCTCCCCTTTTTTTTTTTTTTTTTTTTTTTTTTTTTTTTTGCATTAACAAGATCCTTCAATCCAACCCGCTTGGGGTTTTTAATATTCTAGGCGCAGCAGATCCGAGGCGAGAGCAGCTCTATACAGTAGGCACTTATAGCTGGATAATCAACATTGCAGGCAGATCCTCTATGGGGGTAGAGCCCATTTCAGGATGGAGAAGCGGCCTGTATTCATAGGTGCTGGGGGGGGGGTACGGACGATTTCAGACCTGGGCAAATGAGGAGGGGAATTAGATAGACAGACACCCTGTGTTTTCTCACTCGCATGGACGCTGCATAAGGCGACAGCTTTGTTCCTGGCCCTGGTCGCCTTCCCCGGGCAGAGGGGGTCCAGCAGCCCCTCCGGGCTGCCAGCGGGGAAGGAAAGGGGATGCTCAGCCCTGGGAGGTGTTTTTTGGTGGGACGGGACCCAGCTGGATTAGCAGTTAAAACCAGAAACAAACCAACCAACCAACAAAAAAAAAACCAAAAACCACAAAAAAACAAAAAAACCC
>NW_009200142.1:0-347 GCF_000690835.1 Fulmarus glacialis | reverse complement strand
GAGAAAGACAGGTCTCGGTTTCTTCCAATGAGATGTAAATATATTCATTACAGTGTTATCCCACTGATGAAAACAGATAAACTTTTTCGTAGGTCAGAAACGTATTTTTCAATTAATTTTCATATTTATGAATAATAATAACCCACCGATTGCCAAGAAACTTGCAGGTGTAGAGGAGGTGTACGAGATGCACTTATTTCCATGTATGTGCCTAGAAAGAAGTGTTTCAATCCCTTATTAAACTTTGCTTATAAGACGGTATCGTGTTCTGAAGTGTTAACTACCCAGTCTGCGTTGTGTCGGTGGATGTTTTCCTTTGCCACGGTCCAGCCTCTCGGGCTAAAAAT
>NW_009200141.1:23778-38109 GCF_000690835.1 Fulmarus glacialis | reverse complement strand
GGGCGGCTCCTCCCCACGGGTGCCGGGCAGCCGCCCCACAAGCAGCGCTGCCCTGTTTTGGGAGTGGGTTTCTTTTCCCTTGCCTGCGTTCCTGCTTAATGAGGGGCTCCTGCCGCACGGCGTTCATGCCACCGCTCGCCGCCTTTCTTCCCAGCCTGCTCACAGAGATTTTTGTTTGCTCGGGGATTTAATTTCCTGTTTGTTTGTAAAAACAAAAGAATTGAGGCGCTGGCCTGCTCTCTAGTAACTTGGACAGTAACTTGCTCTTTCAATCTCCTTGCCACATTAACTGCAAAATTGGTGCTCTCCTTGTGTGCATTTTGCTGTTTGCTGCCCCGGCTCCCTTCAGGCTACCTGATTTTCTACTGCGTGGTGGAGCCAGATCCGAGTTACGCGTTTCTCTGTGTGGGGAATCTCCAGAGCTTATGCATGGTTTTGGGCTGCTATTCCTGCACAAAATGGCTGGTTTAGGCTTTCTTCTAGCGTCTCCAGCGTACCTTGGTCTTGAGCATGCCTTCGCGTGGGCGAGGTTGTTTGCTCCCACTAGCAGGAAGTGCACACTGTGTTTGTAACCAAGCATGGTTATCAGACTGGATTTTAGGTTGGACTTTGTTATTCATTCTGTAATGCTTTACAGGAGAGAGGGTGTTGCCTGATAAGAATGAAACAAGACCCTCCTAAAACTGATGAGGAGAATTTTCACCCTCCAACCACAATTACCTGAGCTCCCACACACAGCAGATCTCTTTGCAGAGCTGCAGCGGCGAGGCCCCTGGGGGACGATTAGTCCTGTCCATGCTGAAGTTCTCCGAGCTCCCAAACTGCAAATGAGGCTGAATCCACAAGCGTGACTGAGAAAGGGCTGCCCCAAAAAAACAAGACTGTCTTCATCTATGTTTACCATGCCCTCATATGCCTGTTCGCGCTGTCTTTTTCCGATCATTCTGCTCTACCTCCTCCTTTGGCCAGCATTCAAACACATTTTTCCTTCACTGGAAAACATCACTTCTGTAAACCAAGACATGTTCCTTACGTCAGATTCAGAAAGCAGGTTAGAAGATCTCTCACCCCTACTGGTCAGCTTCCGTCATGCTGGTTAAACTGCTGATCCTTCATCAAACTCTATCCTGAAAATATATCCCCTTGTGCCTCTTAAGCCTTGCAGCACCATGGATGCAAAGGCCACTGATTTTGCAGGAGCCCCAGTCCCCGTTTGCTCTGTGCTTCCTATTTCGTGTGCTCTGTTGCTACTTGAGGATCACCGATCCGGGACCTGAATGACAGTGCTGAAAAGTTACGGCAATGACTTCATTTTCATTATGTCCTTGGAAAGATTTTCCTTATGACTGTCCAGTTTGGAACTCCCTGTTACCCTTACTGTAACTGCCAGATACCAGCATCTACTTCACCACTGCTACGCGCTGTAGTTGCACTGGTGAGAAGAATAGGTAAACCCCTGCTATCCTGAGCTGTGGCACGTGGTATTCTCAACAAGCGTCATCTCACTCTTCTACTTCATATTTAGTAAGAACCACTTTCCGTCCCGTATAGTCAGACTTCCAGACAGAAGAGGCCACTGTAACCCATTAATCTGACCCATATATACAAGCCATAGATTTTTTTCCCAGCAACTGGATCAAAGTGAGTTTGAAAGACAACACATCTTGTCTTAAAGACTCCAAGTAATGGCAAGTGCCTTACTCCATCTACTAATTTATTCCAATGTTTAATTATCCTTGCTGCTAGGAAATTGCTTCTTTCAAGGTTGAATTTGTCCAACTTTGAGACATCAGAACTTGTTATGCCTTTGTCTGCAATACTGCACACCCATCCCATTTTCATGGAGAAGTAACTATACATGGTGCTCCTATCACCTCTCCTTGCTAAACTGAATAGATTGGTTTCTTTGAAGCCTCACATGGTAAGATTTAGTTTCAGCCATTGCAGCATTTTTCGGACCCTCTAATGTTTCCAAGTGCTTTTTGACTCGCAGGCACCCACCCTGGATACAATGGCGTTGTGGTCATGCTGTGCGCAGAGTAAAAATCATTTCTCAGTCGTTGTTTGGTTTTCCCCTTCTCACATATCTAAAAATGGAATTACACCATTAACTGCCTACACCGCGCAAAAAGCTTGTGGAGTCCATTACCCATGTTGAATTCTCAAGTCTCTTTCTGCATCTATGCTTTCCAAGAGAGCATTTTTATCCTGCCATTCATCACTGATGTTTTTCCTTCCTCACTACATGGCCTTGCAGCAGGGTGTGTTAAAATATGTTTCGTAATGTTGTGACAATTTAAAGGTGTTTGAGATCCCTCAGTCAATTTGAGAACCGTTTCTCTGAGGCTGATAAATCTCCAGCATAGATGACAGAAAGAGCAGGCCTGAAGCTGACCGCTGTGTTAGTCTACCTTCTCCTTCAAAGCCTGTTTTCTTCTCTTTTTTGCGTGTCCTACTTTCAATGGATTGTTACATGTATGTGATTATGTCATTTTTCCCCACTGCCAATTCCATTTTGTATAGTTCAGCTATGAGAGCCAGACTGAGTCAAAAGCTTTCTCCAAGTATAAAGTCGAGACAAATATCTTCCTCTGTTTTTGTGCTTTCTCCATGTTTATTTATGAGATGCAGAGTAAATATGTGGTCAGTTGTTTGTTTCTCAGGAAAGCAACCCATTTGACTTTCAGAGTTTAGCATGTTGTTGTTGTTGGGTAGATACCACATCTAATTCATTTATTGATGATGCTGCAGAAGCGTTTGCCTACATTTCTTCATACCTAGGTTTCTGCATAATGCATAGGCTGAAGGCATTTCTCATTCTGGGGTAACTAGATTAGCCAACAGAATCTCAGGGAAGGATCAAGATTGAAGGGTTATATTAAATAATATGCATGCACATATGTGCATGAACATGAACACATGCTGATCCTAAAGAAACCCACATGCAACCACTCCCTATTTGCACCACTCCTCCAACATATATTTGCTAGCTCTTGCAAAGTTTCTCTTGTGACAAACATGGGTAAACAATTCTTGTTCTCCCCACCATGTTGCCTGAGCAGCAGAGGACAAAGGCGACTCAACTGCGTGGCAGGCCTGCATGCAGCGTGGAGTGCAAGGGTAAACAGCATTCAGAAGTCCCATACACCTCTGACCAACAGCAGAAGGACCCACCCTGACAAGGACCCAGCACCCTGTTTAGTGGCAGGGGCTGCAAAAGTGCTGCTCACGTGCCGTGCAGACTGCTGGCTGCAAACCTTAAGCAGGGGAGAAATCTTTTGGTCCCATTGGCTTAGCTACGTGAGGCCCCTTGCTGCTGGTGTGTGGCAGCCATAAGCTCTCCACAACAAAAGAGAGGGATAGGCAGACAGGAAGATAAGGCCATGCTCAACTGCTCCGTCAGCAATACGACAGCCACTAAGGGCAGGAAGGGGACTGTCAGCAGCTTCCAAACTGCTTGCATGAGAAACCTGGGGAAAGGGAACCACAGCACGAATGTTGTCCTGGAGATATCTACACGGGGATGTGCCGTCTCGTGGCCTGGCTGCTCATTAAAGACCCTTTTCTCAAGAGCTGGGGATGTTATCCCCAGTGTGCTGGCCAAATTCCACGTTGCTTGATTTCATTCTGCCTCTAGGTTCCCTTTGTGTTTCGGAGCGGGCACAATACTCGTCTTCACTTCCTCTCCTCAACTCTTGTTAAATTTCACCTTGCTCTGTTAAACAGCTTGCATGTTCCAGCCAAGGGGCTGCCCCACCATGGCTGTGTCTGACGTGAGCCCTATGCCCTCAAAGCTGTACGGTCGGTTTTGTGAAATGCTTCTGAGCATACCTGGATGGAATATATATGCCCCCCTGTCATTCCTTTCTCAGTAGTTGAACATAAATATGGGCCATAGCACAAAGCTCACAAAGAACTCTGAAGAACTCAGCTTACCCATTATGTATTATGCATTAAAACCTGTCTCTATTGAGCTGTCCAAGATAAAGTCCTACTGGCATTTGATCAAAAGAGTAGGAAATTACCTTGATTTGTCCTGGCTAGAGCTGGCTGCCTCATGTAAAAAGTATTTGTGAATAAATTATTTGCAGATTGATGGGGGAAAAGTGAGTAATTTATTTGATGAATATTGTTCAGCTGGCTATTGAGCTAACCAAATCATGAGGAAAAAATATTGGTGAATGATTTATTTGAAAATCTAGTTGAAATTTGACAGGAGAAAATGGTCAAACAAACTATTTGCCACTATTACTCAAATGCCAGTAGACCTGGATAGTGTTCATGCACTAGTAAAGCGCTTCAACCAATGCTTCAACCCATGGCCCTAAGAAAGGTATTGAAATATGAATTCAATCCTCAAATCTACACTCACCTTCTCCTTAAAAGAGATTCTCCTCAACCACAGCCCAAAAGATACCTATTAATGAGAGCAGAACAGATTCTACATTTGCAGTTATTTATTCTTACTTATTATGAAGACATTCTGGAAACTATCTTGCCTGATATAATAGCAATGAAAATTGAGTACCTTTTACTCCTCTACTGCCTCCCTTCAGTGGATCTCTAAGCACTTTACAAATTTCAATGGGTTTAATGTTACAGCTGTTCTGTGAGGCAGGACGGCATAATGAAATCTAGGAAAAGCAAGAAGCACACACCGCGTGCTACAGGTTTCTTTACATCATAAACGCTTCATGAGCTTTTTTAGACTAGACTCCTTTCAAAAGAGCACATCATTTAAAGACTGACTACATTTTTCAAATCTGGCTGCCTGAAGTTTGGTTCCTAACTATTTAAGCACTCATAAACAGCTGCTTTATATTACATCCTGAGCTCTTGTTGAATTTGATGGAATTTTTAAGCACTAAACACATGAGGAGAAAACTCCATGCATCATGATATTTCTGTGCATACGTATAGATTTAGCAGCATATCTCTAGATGCTTGCCTGCATGATGGTCTACAGGTTAAAGCCATAATAACTAGGAAACAAGCAGGTTGCAGAGACCTGTCTGTGGCTGTGGGTTGCGCATCCATGTCACTGACGCCACATGAGCAAACCACATGCAAAAAAGTTATCCAACCTATTTTGCAGTAAATGAGAGACATCCTCCTACTTCATGCCTCTCTTTCGCACTTCCAGCAGCAGGGCTGCAGTCGCCCCCCCCTTGCTTTTTGGTTGAAATTGTGAATGCTTACTATCCAATATAAGGGGCTGCACTTCAAAGCACTAGATAGGTATTAAAGATCTGGCATTAGATGTTATGGCAGCTTCCACTATGGCACAAACAGTAAGGATAAAATCAACACCCTATTCAAACTATTGGACATTTTCTTGTCAACTTCACTGCAGACAGGATTTGATCTCTAGTACCAAATTGAGCATCAGCAACCAAAGAATTAGTGAACAGAAAGTACATGCTAAGGCAGTATATGACAAAATTATCCCCCAACAACTTGCTGTCTGAACTCCTACAGAAGTAATAATTAAAGAACCGATCTAAAAAATACATATTTTTATGAAAGGAAGACTGAATACCAAATTAAAGATGTGCTGTCAGCTTAAACACAAATAAACTGTAAAACCAGAAATAAATATTTGTATGATTGCTGTTGATCATTAGAGGCAGTTTAAAATCCAGATTTATTCGGCATGATTTTTGTTCTCTTTCCCACTGGCATGTCTCCTCTCTTGAACTAGGAAAAATCAAAAGGAGTCAATTTTGCTTTCAGGTTTTTTCTCTTTCTGCATTGTGACTGCAAAAATCATAGGGGAGGATATTGCTCTGTTTTAAAGGAACAGTTTTCATTAGAAGCAGAGAAGGAAAACAATAGAAACATTTCTGTTGGCCTTTGTTTGGTTTTATATGGATTCTCCTAGGCAAAATTGAAGTCACAAGGGAGGGGAGAGTCTCTGCTTATAACATGAGCAGGTATACTCTCGCCCTGCTCCAAATTCACTTTTGATACAGTCCAATTACACTCCATTTTGGGAGCTTGCCTTTTTTTCACTAAGGTCAATCTGAGCTTAGCTCTACTTTGTGTTTTTTACCTGTCGGACTGCTGTCTTCCCACATCAGAAACAGGCTCAAATCTTTTTCTGACCTTGATTGCAATGAGTAGGACATCCACGCGATGAGGATGAATCAGATTGAATCAGAAGCAGTAACAGTGCGTTTCTCTGGCAGGTCCCAGAACCTCACATATTGTTACCTTCTACTACATAAGGTGCATAACCCAACCTCGACTTTAGGCTATTCTGAGACATGGAAATTACCAAAATAAGAAGCCAAGAGGTCTATGCCTATGCAAGACTGAAATGCTACACATAATATACATTGAGCTGTCACCTATTATCCTGAGTTGATTTAAAATAATCTATGATCCAGGGATAAAAAGTGAGCACCATAGGATGTGGCAAACCCTTCTCATACAGCAAGACAGTGTTGTCACTATACCGAACCATGAAAGAAGAAACACGCTGTCTTTTCAAGAAGACTTCTAATTTCTTGAACACTGCGGCTAAAAGAATCTTTTCAAGTGCATTTACATTAACAGGAGTTAATTAAGAGACTAGGCTGGGGCTGGTGATCATGACCCCATCTGACAATCTGGGCACACTCTTTATTAACAAGAGCCTAGAAAGAGAAAAGAGGCATGATACAAGCTAGTGCAGTCACTGCATCCCAAGGAGCAGAGATCTCAGTCCAAAGGATGATGCAGAAAGTCTTCCGGGCATCTTCCCTCCACCTGATGGGACTGGAGGAGATGATACGAAGAGAGCTCTGTGTTCTCAGACACGAATCAGGGAAAATCAGTGAAGTCTCAATGTGTGTTTTTCAGGTTCATTTCTAACTTGTAGTGTCAAGCAAAGAGATTAGAGATGCAAAATACATGCAAAATAAAACCAACATAAAAGTTCAATGACAACTGGCAAACTGAAACCTCTGCTTTTAACAGAGTTCCAGAAACAAACTCCGAGAGCTTGATGCACAAATAATAAAGGAGAGCAAAGCAACCTGTGTACTTATTTTATTTCCAGTTCTTTTGGCATCCTAATAGTCCAGCATCTCTTGCCTATTGCAATTTGCTGTCTTCTTCCCTCTGTTCTGTTTTCACATCGGATGACAAGCTAACTAGCTATTGAGTCAGCAGAGGAAAAAAAAAACGGGTCAAAAACTGCAGATGTCTCAGTGTTTGTGCCCAGGGGACATCAGATAACAAGCTGTTACAGTCTGCCTGCAAATCCACTGGTTGCCTTGTTATTCTTGAGTGTCTACATAAGGCCTCATTGATTCTAGTTTGGCACTTTGCTCTTGACCCTGCAGCGTTTTGAGGGTATCTGCAGTACAAAAGGCTCATCAGCTCATCCAGCACTTCTTCTCTGAGTCTTGGATAATGGTCAGGGAAGCAACTCAGATGCTAACTTCTCAGAGAAGCTGTATCTCACCCCAGACCTTCAGATGAACCATCAGCTGGGGGCTCCTGCAGTCTGCTAGGACACTGCTCCACACATCTGTGCCTTTGCAAATCTTGCATCCTTGAGGATGTTCACTTTTAGAAGGTGCTCCTGTATTGGCAACACAGGGAATGTGTCCGCTGATCATGTGGTTCACCAGGACAGCCGAAAAAAACCAAGGTAAACTTGGTCTCACAAAGCACAAAGTCTCCTTGCCTATTCTGTGACCGCAGGGACTGCAGGCAAGGAAACACATTCAGATTCAAATCACGATATATAAAAGTCTCACTAATTTAGACCCAAGAGACTTCAGAAGAGGGCAGATTTTGGCTCTCTATGAGAAAGCAATGTCTGCATATAAAGTCACTGGAAAATATCCAATAAGGCTACATATACTGTGTCCCTCAAAATACACTTCTGTGACGGGGAGTAGTTGCCATTACTCATGAATTGCATGTCTTATAGCAGAATGAGAAGGTTTGGTAAAAACAGCATGAATAAATACTATTAGCATCGTTTTAAAGAGACCTCCAATCCAGCCTTTGCACAGATGAGTGAGCAAAACTGGGCAGGGCAGGTCTGCACAGGGGCCTTGGCTATTTTCTTGTACCCCCGAGGAAATTCTCCGTTGGTGGAAGGGATGAAAGCCTGTGCATTCCCTGCCACTCAGACTTCCCATGCGCTTTCAGACCAGCTCTTCACCCACCACCATGGCAGCAGTGCTGTGGAGCGGCATCTCTTGTGAGCAAGATGACCCAAGAGCGAGGGGGCTTGAAGAGTGAGGAGGGACTAGTGCGAAAGGATGTATCACGGCATTTCTAGAGCTTGTCATGGAGGATCAGGGCAGCCAGACAGCCTTGGAGACAGAAATCGAAGGTGTGTTATGGTGATTTACATGCTGGGTTTGGAAGCCCTGTTTCAATTTAAGATGATTAGCAATATCTGTGAAAGCCCTCAGGAAACTGACTCCTTTACGTTTTTGTAAAGGCACCAGACAAGGCATAGCCCCTTTCTTTTAGCAGGAATTCCCTAGCCAGGGGCTGGAGAAATGTGTTGCTTTTCTCCTTGCTGAGACTAGGCAGCTGCTGTGCTCGCTAGATTATAAACCAGGCTGCATGGGAAGATTTGATTTAAGGCAAGCCTGGCTGATGACTCTCTGCATGCAAAACTTCCAAACAAGGAGGAGGGAGCAGCTGCAATTACAGTTTTCAATTGGGAAGTGAGAAAATAGAGATAATTTCCGTTTCTACAGCAATGTGAATAATTATCAAAAAGAAAATGGTTGACTGGCAGCTAGGAGCCTTGCTCCTACTACCTAGAGCAATGGGTCAGTAACAGCAGCACAGATGAAATGCCTGGATGGAGGGGTCCACTTCTAAATGTTAAATCTCCCTTCCTCATTCTCACGTTTGTTTGTTTTTCATTCTCATTTACTTGGAACTTACACTTTTTCCCCCAGAAAACAGTGTGTTTTACAAGGTTTGCATGTGGATATCTCTTCTGTGATTCCATGTTGCCTCTGCTTACATGTCAACAGCCGATCAAACAAGACTGCAAGTCATTCAGGCACTAAGCCTCTATAAAACCCTGCATCCGTTTCTAGATTAAAAGAAACAATGTTCATTCTCAAAAACATTTGAAAACCAGCCATATTTAGCAGGTGATGGGCACTCCCCATTAAGTTGCTTTCATACAGAGCTAGTTTTCTGGTGCTGTCTCAAACAGGGACTCCTAGCAAATTTAGTATATCCGGAGACTGACAAATTCATGGCAATAGCCTTCTGATGTGTTAATAAAATGTCAAGCCAATTCTGGAATCATCTTCTGGCATACGAATCTGGACTTATTTATCTGAATGCTGCCAATGCTTCTGCTGCCACCTAAAAGAAGGTGGTGCCCCATGTGACAAACACCAGCTCAGCTGAGCTACCTGAACATTGCAGAACGAGAAGTCCAGTGGTGCTCAGCTGGTCTAGCTGAAAATCCACTGAAATCCACTTAGCTACCAACACTGAAAATCCACAGGATCTGAATTAGAATGATCAAACAGTCAACTTTAAAACATCAGTACAATCTGCTACTGAGCCCACGGGCTCTCAGAAATAATAAGCATTAAAGAAAAAAACACTCTTCAGAAAGGAAGGTCTCACTGATATCTTACATAGCAGGTAATGCCTTTTGCATTTCTTGTTGAGCTTCTGTAGCCGGTCTTCTCTGACTGCTCCCGTCAGCACATGTTGGAGCACATCTCATGCCTATTCAAACAAACAAAAGAGGATGTGTCGTCTTTCACTTTCTCCTTCCTCCATACTGCAGGGAATTACTGCTCTTCTCTTCTCCATTCTGCTTCTCATGTGGAGAGAGTAATTTCTAATTTTTTATTGCAGTAAAAATAATACAAAGCTTCATGAATGAAGCTGGCAAAATACAGAATAGAGCTTCACTCTTCATGCACAAAGATAAAATGGTAACATAATATTTAATCAGGGAGTGAAAGAAAGAGAAGTGAGTTCATTAACTTTTCCCTTGAGTGAAAACTCCTGTTTTCATTCTTCTTTTATTTTTATTCAAATACTTTGCAAGAGAACACCATCCGTATGCAAATGCATATGTGTTCTCAGAATACAGCTTTCTTAAAAGACGATCATGAACTCACTCCAATAAAGGGAAATTTAGTCAGGATTTTTCCATACAAATAATTGGCCAGGCAGCCAGCAGTAAAAGCTCTATTAACCTCCAATTACCTCTTCCACATTCCTGAGAGCTTGTGTACTTCAGTGGACAGCGTCTTATAGTACTGGCCATCACAGATTCATATTGCTTTTACCCAGGTTTAATTTTTTTTTCCCTATCCACTAGTAACAGCAAAAGAGGAGGAAGCAGCTTTTGCATTTAATTCTCCATGCAGCAAGATTCATGGTCTTGAGAGCTTTGGAGGCTCCATATTGTCTCTGTGAAGACCCACGTCTTCACTTCTGGATGCCAGCAGGAGCTTTGGATTTGCCTGGAGTGCGTTCAGAGGCAGGGCTGCCCATGACACAAAAGGAAGCAAACAGGCTTTGATTTTGAATGATGGACAAACATCATTCATGACGTCTGAATTGTGCCCTCATGCACCAGCGACCTGGAAATGGGAATATGATTCATTTTACAATCACAGGGGCCAACGGCAGGAGAAAGGCTCAGGGTGAGAGCTTCCAGCCACGGTTTGGGGGAACTCTGAGCCTTGACACGATTGCTCACCTCTACCCCCCTGACCTGTTCAACAACCACCGGTTGCCGGCTTCCTGACTCTGATCAGGCATCAGCTCTCGTTGGGCATCCTCATTATGGGGAGAAATGCTCTTGTCGAGCAGGCATCCCAGTTAAAAGAAGGCGCACAAGAAAGAACAGCGAAGTTTAGCAATAGGAGTGCCTGCTCAGAGGCACGGATCTGGACCGTCCCACTGAGCTCCACCCCGACAGCTTCCCCGCCCTGACTCTGATGGTGGCAGGCTCCAGCCCTAACGCACAGGGCACAATGACAGCAGCGAAATGACTCCAGAGTTAATATGTCCTGAAGGTATGCTACTTTTAGAGGAGCCTGTGTTGTGTCTCTTCCAAATGATCTCTTTTATGGGTGTTGCCTCCAGATACACCCACTTGGAAAGCAGTTTGGTTGAGCAAAAGTTTTTAGAGAGATGCAAAAGCGACCGTTAAAATAACCTAAGTAATTCCCACACTCCCTCTGTGACATAAAAACCATACTTGTCTCCCATCACCTAGACCTGTTATTTGTGGACTCTTCCTGCTGCTGTTTCCTTTTAGATAACCACGTTATCAGAAGCCGCTAATTTATGAGGAGCAGATGAAAAACAGGAGAGCCAGTCCCTTTCTTGAAGACGTTACTTCTGTCAGATTAGTATGTGAAAAACAACCAGGAACTTCTCAATGAATCTTTCTGGAATATGTCCTAAGCAGCTGCTGATTCTTTCTGAATAATAACAGAAAAGAAATCTGAGAGGAGAAACTGCAGCTGCTGCCACAACAGAGAGTGCTTATTATGAGACATTGCGCTCTTTTGTTTTTTCACTTCATTTGTTTGGGTTTTGTTGGGGTTTTTATTTTTGCCGGCGTGATAAATTACTATGGAAAATCCACACCAGGAAATTGAAATATACCCCTACCGACAGGCAGGTTCCCATACAACCGTGGATGATGTCAGCTATTTTGGTTAGTAACGATTTTGTCCCCTGTGGCGTTTCCATTCCCTTGATTCAGGCCTCAAATTTTGTGCTGGAGGCACCGAACTGGGATTTGAGCGATTTGCCACCAGTGACTGCCTCTTTCCAGTGCACGCTGGCTCAGGTTACCTCCATTTACAGTGCCACAGTGCACTGTAATCATAGGCATCTTCTTGTCTGCCTCCATGGTTAATGTGTTTTGATACTAAACATTTCCGAGAAAGGATCACATGTGCATTGGATTTTTAGGCCCTATCATAATAGAGTAACTGATAACAGGGAACACTGTCTGCAGTAAAATACAATTCCCAAGGCTGCACTTAAGGCAACCTTTCAGGCCTTAATTACCCAACGCAGAATCAGAGAGGAAAGAAAGAAAACCCAGGAAAAACGGAGCTCCAGGCATCTGCTCCCACAGTCCCTGAGGAGGAAACCCAAGCTGCCAGCCCGGAGCCCACCACCACGCAGCGCTCCTCCCGCTCGGAAGGCGTGGGGGTCTTACACTTGTCTTATACCCGGGGCCAGTAGGAACCAAGAGATTATGAAATGCGATATTCTCGGTCCTAGCCCAGCGCTACCAAGAAAGGAAATTCAGAAAAGCTCAGCTTTTTGAAAAGAATTACCAAAGCTTTTTGAGTTCCCACAAAATGCTACTTTACATTCGCATTACAAAGCCATGTGACACTGAGGCTAAGAACCAAAATGAGGGGGAATACCTCATGTTGTAATATAGATGGACTTCAGGTGGCTACAAGCATGCTACATGAAAGTGAAGAAACTTCTAGTCACCAGCAAGCTTTGCTGAAGCACCTCTGACGTCCTCCAACCTCCTCCTTCACTAAATAAAATAAAATAAACGCTACCATTGAGCAAGTAGGTTATTTACCTCCTTCGATATTCCATGCCCTCCTCTGGAGGCTGCACACTCTTTTCTCCACCACAGTTCACTTGCTGTGCAAGTTCAGTTAGGCATTTGTTGTCATGTCCTTTCCAAATCTGGAAACACTGACGTGTCACGGAAATATTTCTTTGTTCAGGAGTTACTGGGTGGATTGACTGCAGTAGCTCCTCAAAGGACAACTTAATCTGTATTAGCAACTCACCTGCTTCTCAGTGCAGCTACTGTGCCTGTGTTGGGAAGGTTGGATGGGAAATTAGGAGGTTGAAACCATTTTTACTCTTCATGTCTCTTGACACGTCTTAAGCAACTTGCCTAAATGGCTGGCAAGCATTTGCCACAGTGTAGTTAAATGTATTATGAAAGCGAGTCAACAGAGAACCTCAGGCTGGTTTGGGGATTTTTTAAAACTTTCTCAGGCAATCAGTTAGACCATATCCTCCTAAGCCGCTGAGTCCCTAAGTTATTTGTCGATTTAAAAAAATGTAGTTTTAACCAGCAACGTGACTTTGCAAACAGTCCATTGTATGTCTTGGAATCAAAACTGCTCTGTGACACAGACATGTTTCATTATTGGTTCAACAAGTTTCAATGCCATATGGCTTCAGTTACAGAAAAACTAACTGGAGCCTTTCCTTTCTTGCACAAAAGCATTGTCAGCTAAGCTCCAATAACAGAAGCTTTATTTCAGGCATGTGCAAGGGGTGGAAAGAGCCTAATTGAATCTGATTTGATAGCTTTGCCAGTTTTAAAAATTAGTGTGGATTGCTATTTCTTCTAGACGAAGGGAAAAAAAAAGAAAAGAGGCCAGATTCTGAGCTGTTGCCTGAGCTGATGCCCTGGTCCCATTTTACAACTAGGAAAATAGTAGTCCTATAAGGGTGACTCCCTAGGAATGTGACAGGATGGTGTGTGGGTAAGTGGCGAGAGTTATGGACTGGCATGCAACTCCTCCACAGATCAGAAGTGAATAGGAACACCGCAGCACGGGGTTTTTGATAAACCCATGCTCATGATTTTGGCAGCCATGGGCTCTCAGTTCTGCTGGCTCTGACACCAATGATCTTCTCACAGAGGCAAAGCCATCCCTTAAAGGAGTCTTGTATGGGATCACAGTGATTCAGTCTTCCTCCTGCAGCTTGCGGTGCTCAGCCGATGCCCACTCAAGTCAACAGGAATCTTTTTGTTGACTTCAAAGCACACTGACTAGGCCCTAATTTGTCATTAGATCCTTTGAGTGTAATTAAAGCCATATTGTGTAGAAATGGAGTGTGGACACTGTTCCTTGGATGACGCATTTTTCTATCATTGCTTGGTTAGTAGGACTGGTGATGATAATAATACCAGTAACAGAAATACCCATTTTGCCCATGCTGTGAGCCTGCCAGTAGCTTCCAGGTGCTGGGTGATTTAAGGAATCATGGCCTTGCCTCAGTCCCAGCTTTACAAAGATTCACAAGGAGAGACGTCTAAACCTTCCCTGCCTTTGGCATCCCTTCACTTAATTGCACTGTCCCCTTCTTTTCACTAGATTGTCTCACTGTTGCTTGAGCCCTGGCTGTAAAGTAGGACATTTCAAAAAGCTTGGTGCTAGAAGCCACTCTCTTGCTGAGATGTGACATCGTTTGTCAGGGAGGCAGTGGGGTCCTGAGGAAGGGAACTGGGACCCAGATCACTCTGAGAGTCAAACAAAATCTTTCTGTGGGGGGGAACAAGGTCTGAGGAGCTCCCTGCCTACAAGCCCAGTGTCT